>NC_056062.1:68526189-68828094 GCF_016772045.2 Ovis aries | reverse complement strand
TTGTTGTTAGTTCTTCTGTTGTTTGACAGTAGGAGATGATTATCTACAAATCTGAAAAAATTTTAGACTCAATCCCAAGAGAACTGTGCATCCATGTGTGTCTTTTCTACATGATACCTTGGTGTTCATAAGTCAGTTTCCATATCCTGACTCTTGTTTCTTCATTGGTATAATGATCTCTGAGGTTCTTCTGAGGACTAAAATTCTAAGCACCTCCTGTTTTATAGGTCAGTCCCAGTGATCCATGAGATCAGGACTGAAATAAATGGTTTTATATTTAGCTTTGGGAAGTATAAATGAGGTACAGTGAATGAAATCTTTAAAGCACTATACCAATTTTATTAGTGCTCTATTGCTGTGTAACAAATTACAACAGATTTTGTGGCTTGGAATAATCCATATTTGTTATCTCACAGTTTCCATGGGTTAGGAGTCTCAGCATGGCTTAGCTGGGTCTTCTGCTTAGGATCTCACAAGGGTACAGTTAAGGTGTCAATGGGTTAATTCATGTCTTGGCCTTGGTCTTTTTCCAAGCTCTGATTGTTGGCAAAATTCCTTTTCTTGTGGTTGTAGAATGGAGGTCCCCATTTTCTCTTTGGCTATCAGCCAGGTACAAGCAGTTCTCAGCCCCTAGAGGTTGCTGGCAATTTCTTGCTCTGTGACTCCTTCATGTTGTTGTTTATTTGCTCACTCGTGTCCAACTCTTTGTGACCCCATGGACTGCAGCACACCAGGCTTCCTGTCCTTCACTATCTCCCAGAGTTGGCTCAAATTCATGTCCATTGAGTCAGTGATGTTATCTAACCATCTCATCCTTCATAAACCCTTTCAAAACTTAGAAGCTTACTTCTTCAAGCTGATGAGAAATAGTCTCTCCTCCTGGATGCTAAGATAAAGTCTTATATAACTATACTGGGTTGAATAGTATCCCCTCAAATTCATGTCTACCTGAAACCTTACAATATGACCATATTTAGTAATAGGTCTTTACAGATATAGTTAGTCAAGTTAATGTGAGGTCATACTGGAGTAGAATAGGCCATAATCTAGTGACTGTTGTCCTTGTAAGAAAACAGAGGCATACAGACACACAGAGGGAAGACAGCCATGTGACAGCAGAGAGAAAGATTGGGTTAAGCTTCTGTAAGCCAAGGAACATGAAGGATTTCTGGGAAACACCAGATGCTAGAAGGAAAGATTACTCCCCTAGAGCCTTCAGAGAAGTCATGACTTATAAATACCTCGACTGCAGAATTTTAGCATCCAAAACTGTAAGAGAACACATTTCTGTTATTTTTGAATCCCAGATTTGTGGGACTTTATTATGGCAGCCCTAGAAAACTAATACAATAAAATAATGTAATCATGGGAATAACAATATCCCATTACCTTTGCTATATAATGTAACCAAATCAAGGGAGTGAATGACTTTCTCTCACCTTTGCTATTTCTGTTAGTTAGAAGCAAGTCACAAATTCCTCCCACACTGAAGGAGAAAGAATTATGCAAGGTGACTCACTGGGATCACCTTAGGATGTATCTGCCACATCAATATAAGATTATCTTATTTTGTTAGAATAGGCCTTCTATTATGTAGGAAATGAATTAAACAATCCCATCTAACTATATCATTTCTAACTATTTCAAAATTATCTACACAGATAGTTTAATAAAAAGTTTCATTGAGACTATTTTTAATGATAGCTCTTTAAACTCTACCACTCGACATTTTCTGTGTTCATTTTTTAAAAATGGATTTGTTGATACTTTAGCTACAAGTTGTTCTGAAGATGAAAATTAGTCGATCATTCGAAAGTATAAAAAAGAGAAACAGAAAAGTTTATTAGCTAAACACTGCCCTCTCAATAACATCATTAGTGCTCCAAGAGATATTGGTCAGTTGATCAATATTCCATTGAGCACCTATCATATGAGAAGTATTGTACAAGATTATTAACTTTACCTTAGTACACCTTCGGTATTCAAGTGATAAAATGATATGGCTGAAGGCAAGCTGAGACTTGTCAGCCAGCAAAAGTCTTTGCCCTTAGATTACTTTATATAGGATATACTTACATAAAACATTAGTAGATTCCATCATATTTATTCGATTTTTGTAGAGCTGCAGTTCAGGGTTAGCTGCTGCTGCTGCTGCTGCTGCTGCTAAGTCGTTTCAGTCGTGTCCGACTCTGTGTGACCCCATAGACGGCAGCCTACCAGGCTCCCTCGTCCCTGGGATTCTCCAGGCAAGTACACTGGAGTGGGTTGCCATTTCCTTCTCCATTGCATGAAAGTGAAAAGTCAAAATGAAGTCGCTCCATCGTGTCCGACTCGTCACGACCCCATGGACTGCAGCCTACCAGGCTCCTCCATCCATGGGGTTTTTCAGGCAAGAGTACTGGAGTGGGGTGCCATTCAGGGTTAGCAGGAGACAACAAAGTAAAGCAATGATGCTATTTCACTATAGGTACTCTGTGATTTTCATGTTGATTTTTGAATCCATACTTCCACAAATTCTATGAAGTGCTATCAGATTTGTGAACTAATGTTCCAGACATATCTCTCATATTTTTTTCCTTTGGATTTCTTTGTGGGCTGTTGGATGGACATGTGTTTTTCTTTGGGTAGTGCCATAAACTCCCTTATGAGATAGATTTCAACCCTTAGTCAGCCTTGGAGAAAAATAAATATTTCCTTATATATGACCTTAATACATATCATGTTGCATAACTATTCTGGATACACAGCCCTGTACATTTGAAATATCCTCTGGCATTTAACTTTCAGAGATAGTTTGTTTGAAATCCTATCAGTTTTGTTAGAGATAGAGGCTCATATACAATCATACGCACTGCTGTCAAAATCAAGCTCTTTGACTGTTCTTGATTCTATAAAGATCACAATTAAAATTCTCTCTTCTTGCCAAATTCATATCTTTAATGCTTCGTGGATAATCCTCTAGGGTATTGGTACTGAGTACAGCAAGACAGAGGTATTAAATGTGATTACTCCAGGCAAATTGTTTGTGTACTGTCAAACATGGAAAAATAAAGTACATTTTAGGTCTCTAATCTTAGAATTTCCGTGTGATGAAGTGAAATTTCTTCATGTAAAGAAGGTCATAAAGTTGAGTTTCTGGCTCTGGATTTTAGCAAAATGAAATGTTCTGTAGGTCCCTGATAAAACTTAGATAAAGGTATTAGTTCTTCTCTGAGTTTTCTGGATTGGATCTCTGAGTGAGAGATGTCAGAACCTTATAGATTAAAATCACAAGTTCTGGAGTCAGTTGGCTTGAGTTCAAATTTGAGCTCTGGCACTTTTTAGCTGTAAAATTGGATAGGATGATACATCATAGGGAATTTGTGGTGATTAAATAATGACTGTAAATTGCATAACATGAAACTTAACATGTAGGAAATGCTTAATATGTTAGCTAAAATGAATTAACAAAAATAAACTTTAAGCTCAACACTCACTTCCAAGTGTCTGTGAAGCAAACTTAGCCTATGGAGAAGTTTGCAGATGATTTGGGGATTTTCTTTGCTCTAGAATATTTTGTCACCACCCATCCTGGTAGGAAGGAACACGCATTCACTGGCCACCTACTGCCGTCAGATGATATGTCAGAATATTTGCATTAATGGGCTCATCAAATTCTCAAACTCCCAGAAAACCCTCCAAAAAATCTATGAGAAATTCTCATTTTTAAATAAGGAACTAAGCTCAAATAATAATAATAAGTTGCAGATCTATTATTTAAATCCACACCTGTTCAACTTTCTGATCCAAGTTCTTACTGCTTCACCATGCTGCCTCTCAAAAGGCAAAGCCCCCTGAAATTCAGCCACGTTATATGACTTCTGTATGCCATGAACAGAGAAAAATAAAAATGGAAATCGATAAAGATGTTTATCATACAGAAAACAACATTTCCTCTGAAAAGGCATAAATGATTTCAAATGATAGACAAGCCTAGAAGCTTCTGAGGAGGTTTGAAATGTGATTAGGTATACACAATCAGACATGGTCTCAGAGTTACTTGTATACATCTTTTTATTTCCACTCACAGATACATGAGGTCATACTTACCTGATTTAGTTTTTGTCTGTTGATAATCTTGGTCCCAGATGCAGTGAGGGTGGCTGGGAATGGTAGGTGGGAAATAACTATGTTTGCATTTTGAAGACATCACATGGGTTACAGTATGGAGAACAGATAAGAAAAAGGTCAGATGATTGTAGGGAGATTAGTTAGGATCACTTGCAGTAGTACAGGTGAAAGAAAGATGGTGATTCTTAGAGTAGGATTAGTAATAATCAACAGGGTGAAAAGTCAATGTCTTTGAGTTAAGAATTAAATTAATGGGACTTTGTGACACACTAGACATGAGTGTTGAAATGAGAAATGTTCAAGGAGAGCTCTTATTTCTGTAAGGTTCACTAAAACAGGGAAATAGAAGTAGAATCAAATTCTAGGGGAAATTTCAATATGGCATTTTTTTATATGCTAGATTTGTGTATGCTGAGTTTGAGACTTTTGAATGGAAATGTAGGATAGGAAATTCAAAGCAAAGATATAAAGCTTAGATATAAAGTCCAGGATGAGAGATGTAAATATAGGGAAAGAGGTAATCATAGTATATATGATGATTAAAGCTGTGAGTGTGAGTTTTCTCAGAAAAATACAGGAAGTGAGAGAGAAAAGTTGTCTACTACCCAGAATTTCCCCTTCATGGGTCACAGCCTTGTCATGGCAGTGGGGCCTGTGCAACTCAGTGAAGCTATGAGCCATGCAGTGCAGAGCCATAAGAGACAAATGAGTCATAGTGAAGAGTTCTGACACGGTCCCCTGGAGGAGGGTATGGCAGCCCACTCCAGTTTTCTTGCTGCAAGAGCCCCGTGAACAGTATGAAAAGGCAAAAAGATATGACACTGGAAGATGAACCCACCAGGTAATAGTGTATAATATGCTCCTGGGGGAGAGCAGGGGGCAATTGCTAATAGCTCCAGAGAAAAGAAGAGGTTGGGCCAAAGCAGAATGATCCTCAGTTGTGGATGTGTCTAGTGGAAAAAGTAAAGTCTGATGCTGTAAAGAACAACATTACACAGGAACCTGGAATGTTAGGTCCATAAATAAAGGCAATTTGGATGTGGCCAAGCAGGAGATGGCAAGAGTGAGTATCGACATCTTAGGAATCAGTGAACTAACATAGACAGGAATGCATGAATTTAATTCAGATGACTATCAAATCTACTACTGTGGGCAAGAATCCTTTGGAAGAAATGGAGTAGCCCTCATAGTCAACAAAGAATCCAAAATGCAGTACTTGGATGCAAACTCAAAAATGACAGAGTGCCTGAAGAACTCTGGACAGAAGTTGTTAACATATAGGAGACAGTAACCAGAACCATCCCAGAGAAATAGAAATGCAAGAAGCCAAAGTGGTTTTCTGATAAGGCTTTACAAATAGCTGAGGAAAAAAGAGAAGCAAAAGGCAAAGGAGAAAGGGAAAGATTTACCCAAATAAATGCAGAGTTCAAGAGAACAGCAAGGAGAGATAAGAAGTCCTTCTTAAATGAACAGAGCAAAGAAATAGAGGAAAACAATAGAATGGGAAAGACTAGAGATCTCTTCAAGAAAATTTGAGATATCAAGGGAACATTTCATGCAATGATGGGCTTAAAGGACAGAAATAGTAAGAACCCAATGGAAGTAGAAGAGATTAAGAAGTGGCAAGAAGACACAGAACTATACAAAATGTCATAATGACCTGGATAACCACTATGGTGTGGTCACTCATCTAGAGCCAGATATCTTGGTGTGTGAAGGCAAGTGGGTCTTAGGAAGTATTACTACAAACAAGGCTAGTGAAGGTGATGGAATTCCAGTTGAGTTATTTAAAATCCTAAACGATGGTGCTGTTAAAGTGTTGCACTCAATATGCCAGCAAATTTGGAAAACTCAGCAGTGCCCACAGGACTGGGAAATGTCAGTTTTCATTCCAATCACAAAGAAGGGCAATACCAAACAATGTTCAAACTACATTTCAACATTGTACAGTTGCACTCATTTTACATGCTAGTGAGATTATGCTCAAAATCCCTCAAGGTAGACTTCAAAAGTACATGAACTGAGAAATTCCAGATGTACAAGCTGGATTTAGAAAAGGCACAGGAACCAGAGATTAAATTGCCAAGATTTGTTGCATCATGGAAAAAACAAGAGAATTCCAGAAAGTCATCTAATTCTTCATTGACTATGCTAAACATTTGACTCTGTGGATCACAACAAACTGTGGAAAATTCTTAAAGAGATGGGAATACCAGACCACCTTACCTGTCTCTTGAGAAACCTATATGTGGATTGAGAAGTAACAGTTAGAATTGGGTATGGAACAATTGACTGGTTGAAAATTGGGAACAGAGTATGACAAGGCTGTATATTATCACCCTGCTTAATTTCTTTGCAGAGTACATCATGTGAAATGTCAGGCTGGGTGACTCACAAGTTGGAATCAAGGTTGCAGGCAGAAATATCGCCAGCCTCAGATATGCAGATAACCACTCTATAGGCAGAAAGTGAAAAGGAACTAGAGTCTCTTAATGAGGGTGAAAGAGGAGAGTGAAAAAGCTGGCTTGAAGCTCAGTATTCAAAAAAGTGAGAACATGGCACCCAGTCCCATCACATCATGGCAAATAGAAGGGGAAAAAGTAGGAGCAGTGACCGTTTTTCTTTTCTTGGGCTCCAAAATCACTGCAGCCATGAAATTAAAAGATGCTTGCTTCTTGGAATGAAAGCTATGACAAACCTAGACAGCATATTAGAAAGCGAAGACATCACTTTGCTGACAAATCTCCATACAGCCAAAGCTATGGCTTTTCCAATAGTCATGTTTAGATGTGAGAATTGGACCATAAAGAAGGCTGAGCACAGAACAGATGCTTTCAAATTGTGGTACTGAAGAAGACTCTTAAAAGTCCCTTGGACTAAAAAGGAGGGCAAACTAGTGAATCCTAAGGGAAATCAACTCTGAATTATTCATTGGAAGGACTGATGCTGAAGCTGAAGCTCCGATACTTTGGCCATCTGATGTGAAGAGCCAGCTCACTGGAGAAGACCCTGGTGCTAGGAAAGATTGAAGGCAGAAGGAGAAGGGAATGGCAGAGGATGCGATGTTTAGATAGCATCATCAACTCAATGGACATGTATTTAAGCAAATTCCCAGAGACACTGGATGCTGGGCGAGCCTGGTATATTACAATCCATGGGGTTGCAAAGAGTTGAACATGACTTAGCAACTGAACAAGAGCACATAGAATTTTGGAATTCCAGCATTTGTTGGGTGGGTGAATGTAGATAAGCAAAAGAAATACATGAGTGACCAGAGATAGAGGAGTAAAACTCAAGTAGTTGTGGTAAGGAAGGATTTCAAAAGGAGAGACTAATACATATGATTGTAGATGAGGACTGACACATATCCATAGTTTTTGTAGCATGGAATGATTTAGTGACCTTAACAAGATTTCTTTTGGTGAAGTGATGAGGGTAGAAACTAAATTACAGGGGTTGAGGCGTGAGCAGCAGGTATGAAATTGTTATAATGTAGAGGGTATAGAAAAAATAAAACCTCCTGACAAATTGGATTAGGTTTTTAGAAACTGAAAATCGAGCTTTCTCTTTTCTTTTTTCTGACTAATAAAGCAAAGTGTTGCCATTTATAAGGTAATTTTTTTTGTACCCCAACCAAAAAGAAAAAACAAAAACAAAAGGAAGATAAAAAAAGAACCAAACTAAGTCAAAGGGAAATAGTAGAAAGAGAAAGTAAAAAAGAAAAAAAATCTCATTTAAACTGCCTCATAAAGAATAAAATGCCTAGGGATAAACTTAACCAAGGAGGTAAAATATCTGTACTGTGAAAATGATAAAACATTGATGAATTGTTTTTCCTCTGTACTCATTTTTTTATTGTGAATGGATATTGAATTTTGTCAAATGCTTTTCTGTTTCTATTGAGATGATTATGTGGTTTTTATCTTTCATCTTTCCTTTTGTTAATGTGGTGTATCACATTGATTGATTTGCTTATGATGAACCATCTTTGCAACCCTGGAATGAATCCAGTGTGATCATGGTATATGTATCCTTTTTATGTATTGTTGGATTTGGTATGGTAATATTTGGAGGTGGGGGGAGATTTTTGCGTCTATAGTCATTAAAGATATTGGCCTGTAACTTTCTTATTTTGTAGTCTGGTTTTTGTATCAGGGTAATGATGGCTTCATGGAATGAATTTGTGAGTTTCCCTTCTCCTCAGTTTTTCTGGAATAACTTGAGAAGCATAGGTCTAAATTCTTCATAGTTTTGGTAAAGTTCCCCAGTGAAGCCATTTGGTCCTGGACTTCATAGGTTTGTTTTTTTTTTTTTTTTAAATTGAAAATTCTTCTAGTGATTAGTCCGTTCAAATTGTCCATTTCTTTTAACTCAATCTTGATAGGCTGTATGTTTATAGAAGTTTTTCCATTTCTTCTAGGTTGTCCAATTTATTGGCATATGACTGTTTATAATATTCTTTCATGATTTTTTCCTTGAATTTCTGTGGTGTTGGTTGTTATTTTCCCTCTTTCATTTCTTCTCTCAGTTATGTCTGAGTCTTGCCACGACATGGCCTATCGGCCACTAGGCTCCTCTGTCCATGGGATTTCCCAGACAAGAATACTGGACTGGGTTGTCATTCCCTTCTCCAGGGGATCTTCCTGAGCCAGGGATTGAATTTAGGTCTCCTGCATTGTAGGCAGATTTTTTACTATCTGAGCCACCATTTTGTTCAATTCCTTCTTCTTTTCTTGGTGAGACTGGATAGAGGTTTGTCAATTTTGCTTATTTTTTAAGAAAACCAGTTTTTTTCACATTAATTTTTTCTATTGCTTTTGATCTCTATTTCCTCTCTAATGTTTATTTTTTCTTTCCTTTTCCTGACTTTGGGTTTTGTTTGTTCTTCCTTTTCTAATTCTTGGAGGTGGTAGATTAAGTTATTTATCTGAGATTTCTTGTTTCTGGAGGAAAGCCTATATTGCTCCCTTTTAGAACTGTTTTCACTGCATCTTATACATTTTGTAAACCTGAATTTTTCATTTCTGTTTTTCTTGAGGTTTTTTTTTTATTCTTTGATTTCATCAATTACCCTTTTATTTGGGGGGTGGGAGTGGAGCATGTTGTTTGTTCCCCATGTATTCCTTGTTTGTTTGATTTTCTTTCTTTAGTTGATTTCTAGTTTCATAACATTGTGGTCAGAAAAGATGCTTAATATAATTTCTATACTCTTGTAATTGTTGAGGCTTGTTTTATGGCCTAGACTGTGGTCTATTCTAGAGAATGTTGTATGCACAGTTGAAAACAATGTGTATTCTGCTTTCTTTGGATATAGTGTCCTGTAGATGTCAATTAAGTCCAACTAGTCTATTGTGTCATTTCAGACCTCTGTTGCCTTATTGATTTTCTGTCTGCAAGATATGTCCATTGATGTTGTGCACGCTAAGTTGCTTCAATCATGTCCGACTCTTTGTATCCCTATGGACTGTAGCTTGCCAGGCTCCTGTGTCCATGGGATTCTCCAGGAAAGAATATTGGAGTTGGTTGCCATGCCCTTCTCCAAAGGATCTTCCTGACCCAGAGATTAACCCTGTCTCTTACATCTCCTGCACTGCAGGCAGGTTCTTTACTGCTAGAGCCACCAGTGGGATGTTAAAGTCTCTGACTATTATTATATGATTATCAGTTTCTCCTTTTATGTCTGTTAGTATATATATATTTAAATGCTCCTGCATTGGTGCATGTATGTTAATGAGTATAATATCCTTTTCTTATATTAATCCTATTATTATTATATAATTCCCTTCTTTGTCATTTTTATGGCCTTTTCTTAAAGTCTTTTTTTTTCCTTTCTGTTATTTCTACCCCTGCTTTCTTGTCATTTCCATTTGTATAAAATATATATTTTCCATCCCTCATTTTCAGTCTTTCTGTGTTTCACCCTGAAGTGAGTCTCTTGTACAGCAGGTTCTTTGTTCTTTTTTAATCCAATCAGTCACACTGTATTTTTGTATTGTAACATTTTGTCTACTGACATTCAAAGTGATTATTGATAGATATTCTTATAAGGATTTTGAGACTATACTTTTTTTGATTAAAATATTTTTAAAACTAGCATACAGTAATTATTGATTTTCATTTCTATACAGTTACATGAATTTTAACACATATATAGATTCAGTAGCTACCATTGCTGTCAGAATACAGAACCACCCCAAAAATCTCCTCTATGCTACTCATACAATTTTCCTTCCTAACCCATCAGTTCAGATCAGTTCAGTCGCTCAGCCGTGTCTGACTCTTTGCGACCGCATGAATCACAGCACGCCAGGCCTCCCTGTCCATCACCAACTCCCGGAGTTCCCTCAGACTCACACCCATCGAGTCAGTGATGCCATCTAGCCATCTCATCCTCGGTCGTCCCCTTCTCCTCCTGCCCTCAATCCCTCCCAGCATCAGTCTTTTCCAATGAGTCAACTCTTCGCATGAGGTGGCCAAAATTCCTTCCAAAGAAATCCCAGGGCTGATCTCCTTCAGAATGGACTGGTTGGATCTCCTTGCAGTCCAAGGGACTCTCAAGAGTCTTCTCCAACACCACAGTTCAAAAGCATCAATTCTTCGGCACTCAGCCCTCTTCACAGTCCAACTCTCACATTCATACTTGACCACTGGAAAAACCATAGCCTTGACTAGACAGACTTTAGTCAGAAAAGTAATGTCTCTGCTTTTGAATATGCTATCTAGGTTGGTCATAACTTTTCTTCCAAGAAGTAAGCATCTTTTAATTTCATGGCTGCAGTCACCATCTGCAGTGATTTTGGAGCCCCCCAAAATAAAGTCTGACACTGTTTCCACTGTTTCCCGTCTATTTCCCATGAAGTGATGGGATGATGGGATGCCATGATCTTCGTTTTCTGAATGTTGAGCTTTAAGCCAACTTTTCCACTCTCCTCTTTCACTTTCATCAAGAGGCTTTTTAGTTCCTCTTCACTTTCTGCCGTAAGGGTGGTGTCATCTGCATATCTGAGGTTATTGATATTTCTCCCAGCAGTCTTGATTCCAGCTTGTGTTTCTTCCAGTCCAGCGTTTCTCATGATGTACTCTGCATATAAGTTAAATAAGCAGGTAGAAACCACTTATCTGTTCTCTGTACCTATAATTTTATTTTTTTAAAGCTTCCATATAAATGGAGTGTATAACTTCTTGAGGCTGGTGTCTTTTACCTGAGAATAGTGCCTTTGAAATTCATTAATATTGTTCCAAATGTCAATAATTCATGCCTTTTTTTTTCTGAGTAAGATTCTGTTACATAAATACACTACAATGTGTTTATCCATTTACCTGTTCAATGGCAAGAATTGTTTCTAATTGTTGGCAATTACAACTAATGCTGCTATAAATATTTGTGTATAGGTTTTTGTGTGAACCTAATTTTACTTTTTCTGAAGTAGTTAGCCAGGAGTAGGATTACTGGGCCATATTATAATATGTATTTCACTTTATAGGACACTGCCAAATTGCTTTCTAGCTGTTCCATATTGTATCTTGGTTTTAAAACCAAAATTAGATACACATGTATTAGAATGAGTAAAATTTAAAATTCTGGCAATTTTAAGTGCTGACAAAGATGTAGAGAAACTAAAACTCTCCTACACTGCTGGTGGGAATGTAAAATGGTACAGCTAAATGAAAAATAGATGGGGGAGCTCACATTCTTTGATAATCTAATCATGGAAGTGACATTTCATCACTTTGCCATATTCTGTTAGAATCAAGTTACTAAGTCTAGCTCACACTCACAAGGGGAGATAATTCTACATGGATATGAGTATTAGAGAGGAGGGATCACATTTGGACTCATTGGAAAGCTGCCTAAAATAGTAAAGAAAAGAATAATGTATTTACAGAGAAGAATATTATATTTACACAGATATTCACCATTTATATTGCTCTTCCTGTATTATTGATGCCCAAATTTCCTTGAGCTATCATTTTCCTTCTGTGAAAAAAATTTCATATCTTTTATTTCAGAGCAGGTCCCTCAGCTTTTCTTATTCTAAGTCTCCACTTCCTTTTTTTTTTCTTAAGGGTTTATTTGCTGTGTGTAGTATGCTGGGTTGACAGTTTTTTTTCTTTCTATTCTAAAAAGTCTGTTCAGTTTGCTTCTGGCTTTCATGTTTTCTGATGAATCTGAATTGTTGTTTTTCTATAAATAATTTGTCATTTTACTCTAGTTGCTTTCAAATATTTGTTTTAATTTTCAGAATTTTGATAATGATGGATTTCTTTGAATTTCTCCTGTTTGGAGTTCACTGGATACTTGAATCTGTAGGTGTATGTTTTTTACAAAAGTCTGGATGTTTTCAGCCATTATATCTTCAGAGATTTTGAGTACTGGGCTTTTTCTCTTTTTCTGGGACTCCAATAACAAAAATATTAAATCTGTTGATACATTACCATAAATCCTTGAGAGTTTGTTACTTTTCTCCAATTTGATTTTCAGTTAGAAAAATATCTATGAATGTGTCTTCAAGTACACTTAGTCTTTTCTTTGTTATCTCCAATTTACTATTGAGCCTTTACAGATAGTTTTTAATTTTGGTTATTGGTTTGGGCAGTTCTAAAATTTCTCTTTAGTTCTTTATACTTTCTTTTTTTGCTGAAATTTTGAATATCTTTTCTTTATTTTAAATCTCTTCATTTCTAGTATGGTATCCCTTTCTTGTTGGAGCATTTTTATAATAGCTGATATAAAGTGTTGTCATTTAATTCCAACATCTGTCATTTCAGTGTTCATGACTATTGATTGTCTTTTTCTTTGAAAATTGAGATTTACTAGTTCTTAATATTCCAAATTATTTTATATTATGTCCTGAATATTTTAAATAAGATTCTTAGTCTTATTTAAATCCTATGGAAATGTTGATATTTTTGTGTTAGCAGGCAACTGACCCAATCAATATATATCACAAGTTCTCTCCAGTCTTCTGTGGGTTGTAGTTTCAATGTCCGTTCCATTTTCAGAACCTTTGTGTATTATTCTGATATGTTCTGTGTACACATTATTCAATGTCCAGTCTGAGATTTATATCTTAGTTAAGTTCTAGTCTTTGTTACGCTGTTTAAGATAAACAATTCATTCATGTGCAATTTAGGATGTGAGCCCAGGAATTAAAAAAAAAATTTTTTTTTAAATTGCGTTGCTTTCCCAAATTCCTTCCTGTCCCCAGAACTTTCCTGTTTCCTGATGTTTCCATTGTTGGTTTTATGGCTAGAAAGTTACGATGTTATTTAACTTGCTTTGCTGCCCTTCTCACTTCTCATGACTATACTTGCATCTGGGACCCATTGATTATAGAAGCTATAGAGAACAGAGCATTGGGTCTCTCCAAGTCTAACTTTCCTTACTCCTTGACTCTAAAATACATTTTCTCTCTAGCATTACAAAGCTTTAATTTTTTTTGAATGTGTTTTAAAGGTCATTTTGCTAAAAGCTTACACTTGTCTCTTTTGAATCAAAACCTGTACTCTATATGGTAACAAACAAAGGAAGCAGATTGTGGGTACAATAGTCTTAGGTAAGTACCTTGTACTGAGGAATTTCTTCTAGGATAAGAAATCTGAAATTAACTGTAAATGAAGTTTAGACAACAGGAAGTTCAAAGAGAAGTGTACAAGAGAGAAGTAGATAGTACATCTAATAGATAACTGGCTCTCCCATACTGGTCTAATGCTGAGGTTGGAACTATACCACCAGTCCTGAAAAAAGAAATAGGTTCATGTGTTTTTGAGTTCTATTAGGTCTTTTGAGGTTATAAATTACAAGTTCTGCATTGGCTTCCCTTTTATAGGCCTTGGTGCTGCTGCTGCTGCTGCTAAGTCGCTTCAGTCATGGCCGACTCTGTGCGACCCTATAGACGGCAGCCCACCAGGCTCCCCCGTCCCTGGGATTCTCCAGACAAGAACACTGGAGTAGGTTGCCATTTCCTTCTCCAATGTATGAAAGTGAAAAGTAAAAGTGAAGTCGCTCAGTCATGTCTGGCTCTTCGTGACCTCATGGACTGCAGCCTACCAGGCTCCTCCATCCGTGGGATTTTCTAGGCAAGAGTACTGGAGTGGGGTGCCATTGCCTTCTGTCTAACTCAAAACCACATTTCTTCCCATAGTGGGTTAATAATTTAAAAATCACATTTTTATTTTCCTGGGAGGTCTGGGGAACTCAAAATCAATGAAACCCAGGATTTTCAGCTATACCCTTATTACCTTTCCAAGATAAGGACACAAAGGAATCCTATTTAGGGACACACACACATGTATATATATATATATGTATATATATATAATTTTTTTTACTCTCTTTTTGAGAGTAAAATGTTTAATAAATATTGTCCATTTTTTACTCTGAACTGGATACTTAAAAACCATGTGACTGATTATCAGACTAAAAATAAAATGATTTTCAAAAATAAACAAAGCTTTCCAAGTAGTACATAAAAATGATGTCATTGAAACCTGAAAATTCTCTGTAACGGTTTATGTTTATATTAATACAATGATGTCCTACTGATGTCTGATGTAAGAAAAAAAAAAAAAACCTCTTAGAGAAATTAGCTACTTGAACATGTGCTGCCAAATGCATTTAGTAAGTCTCAAAATTTTGGCAGAATATCACATCATTCAAATGGAGGAGATAAACTTGAGGTGTAAGGGATATGAAACACAGCTTGCATTCCTGACTCTCCAGACAGTAGATTTTGGAAGGTGATAAGATAGGTTAAAGCTTCTGAGGAAAAAGGTAAATGAATTCTGAAGCTGCCAGTGATATATCCTAGCTGGACTAAAATCAAGGCATTGTCATTACACTAAGCAATCTAGGAGCTATGTAGTTCTTTTATCTTATCTTTTAAAATACAACTTTCACATCATTATTACATCAAAATTTTTTCTTGTTAGGAATTTGTAATTTGGTATACACTCAAAATAGCTCATCTTTTCAGCAGTGAGGGAAAAAACAGCCTAAACATAAATAACATGAAAATAATGTTTAGGTAAAAAATGAAGAATTGTAAGCAAGGTGCATCTTAATTCCTATTCTTTCTTCATAACCGGTGTGCATGATAAGTAGTGTATGTGAGAGGCAAAATGATCTGAACATCTTTGAGGATGAAAAAGTAGTTTGTTATGTGAAAAATAATAAAACTACTTGTAGCCAGTCTAGCTACAGATAGATTGTTGGTGCAGTAGGGGCTGGGGCAAAACATTGTTCTATTACTACTAACTGTAATAATTTATAGTATTTATTTAGCTTGTGCAAAGTTTGCTAAATTTTGCCATAGAGATATCTTGATGGGAAATATTGTATTACCTCCCAAGAGCTCGGACTCTGCTGTCAGACTCCGTAGGTGCCAATACTGGCTTCACTGTCTACTGGCGTTGTAATTTTAGGCCCTTTGTTTGCTGTCTCCTAAACTTTATTTATTCCATCACAAAATGGGATTAATTGTGCCTATTTCATAGGGTTTTTGTGAACATTAAATGATCTCATATAAAATGCTTTATTAGCATAAGCATTTAGTAAACATTCCCTAAATGTTAGTTGTTACAGTGACATTGAGATTCTATAGAGCAAATCAAAAGTGTTCTGTGAAATAGATCTATGATATATAATTTAGTCCAGCAAGTTTAGGATTGGCAGTCTTCTATGTTTCATAATCTGGTACAAAAATAAGTGGATTTTTACTATAATTTTAAAAGTTATTTACATTATATTTATAAAATTAAATTCTATTCGGACATTTACAGAAACTGGGAAATATGACATGGACTCTCAGGTTTCTTAAGAACTCAGTTTGAAAACACTGAATTATGTTGAATCTTTGGCTTCTTAGTAAAGATTTATATACAAAATTTAGTATCAATCCAATTAACTGCCACTCTGGAATCAGAATATTTCTCTTACTTCATTGAGACTATTGGTCCTTCAGATGGATGACTTGAAATACAGTATCTTGAATTAAGTTTGAATCTTTTGATCTTTTGAATTAACTTCTATTTGTGTTGTTAACTCTTCCAACAGGCATTTCAGCTATATTTTTGTTATGTACATCAAGAGAGCAGGGCAGAAAGAGAAGTCAAAACGAGTTCCATGTTAAAGTATGAAAGTCACCAAGAAAGGATTGAGCATTGGCTTTTTCTGACAAATACCTAGGACAAAGGAAACACAGGTTGATTCTTTCAGTTCAGTTCAGTTCAGTCGCTCAGTCGTGTCCAACTCTTTGCGACCCCATGAACCACAGCACGCCAGGCCTCCCTGTCCATCACCAACTCCCAGAGTTCACTCAGACTCACGTCCATCGAGTCAGATTCTTTAGGTTCCCACAATTCTTGGTAACAATTGTGCTCGATATATACTTTCTGAACAGCTGAATTCAATTTGGTTTTGCCTGTACATCCCTTTTTTTCTCTCACCGAGAACAAAGACCCTTCTCTCTGTTACTCAAGGTTCAGTTAAGTTCCTATCTCCTTTCTTGAAAATTTTGTCACAGTGATGAAAATCTTCTTTAGAGTATTCATGGTTTCTTCAACACAACGGTGAATATATTAATATCTTTCGTAGTGGTTTCATAGAAATTCTTGTCACTTCAGCTAGATGAAGGTAATTCTCTTTTATCCTGTCCCTACAGTGCTGAATATGTTATAGGATCTCAGTATTTATTTGTTTATTCATTATACTTCACTGATTAAAATATGTGAAGTCTGTGATTCTGCAGATGCTTTGTTAATTGTTTTTGTGAATCAAAGCTGGTATTCCACTGAATTTATAGATGAGATACTTTGAATATAAAAATGTAACCTTTTCTTTTCATCAAGTTTAGCCATGTTTCCATAAGCATGGCTCAAGGCTCCACTGATATCTGGGATTTGTGCATCTTCAATTGTTACTGGGGTATTATTTTCATCTTGGAATGAGTAGCAGAAATGCTACTTTACTTTATTTATTCTGAAATGTAGAGGGCTTAGTTTGTATTTATCAGAAAGATTTTCCGTGTCGTGTGGAGGACTGTGAGAGATTCACTGAGTTCTGTTTCCACGATTACTTGTCTGTCTCCTTCTGTGTTCTTTTATGAGAATCAAAAAACTATTGTTTAATTCATTGGGACTCAGTATAAGTTGCAAGAGTTTTCATCTCATAGAAATCTACAATTCAGTGAATGTAATAATTGGATGATGAGAATTGCCTCCTTAAGATGGGATAAAAAGAGGCATGAATGAGGCCAAGAAGACCACCCTGGTGAAAAAAAGAAAAGTTTACCCAAAAGGAGATTTTTAGCAATGAAGATAGAGTGCCCTGAGGTTTTATTCTTGTGTATGAAACCCAGATTTCCTGGAAGAGTCCCTCCTAAGGGTTTGGCCCTGCACAAAGTAAAATGCCCCTATACAAATGTATCATTAAAGGAAGCATGGGTTGGAAGATTCCATTTGGATCTCATCCCATGGGTTGTTCCTATTACCATCCCACAGATTATCTGCTCCCTACTAGTTTCCTCACTTTCAGATCCTGCAAACACACACTGTGTGATGACTGAAAATTTAGGCAGAAGAAAGCAGAATAGGACCAATGATAAAGCTTTTCTATATTTCCACAAACACATGAAACGTCAGATTCCAAAGAGGGACTAGAGTAGGAATATTTCCAGAATTCCTGTTCCATACATTTGAACAGCTGTTTTGGACCTTATTTTCTCTAAAAATCTCTGCTGTTGTTTGGTCTATGTAAGTATAAGGTAGACTGTTGAGCTTGTTTTGATTATGAAAGAAAAATTATAGTCAGATTTGCCTTGAAAAGAGTCAAGACCTGAATTTTGTAGGATTTTCTTCCTAAATGTTGGAAACGTACTTCCCGTCCCTCTAAAATAATCTCATTTATTTAATTCTGAGATGACTCTGTAGGGTATAATATTTCTCAGTATTATCTAGATTCAAGGCACTTGTTTGATCTCTGTCTAGGGAATAAGCACTACAAAAAATCTTGTACTAAGACAAAATTTTGCATTTTTCCTTTGTGCCACCAAACTCACTAGGGTTAAAAATCCTCAGGCTATTTGGAGTCTCATACTTATAGACGTAGCATAACACGCTGCTGGGAGTGATCCAGCTGTGATGCATTCAGAGTAGCACTCCCCACAAACTGATTATATCATCTCTCTGTAACCACACACATTTATTAGAAACTTAGAGGAGAATGCTAATGAACACACCCTGCATAGTCTTTCCGCAAACATTCTAATAGGTTTCCATTGCCTATTACTTCTTGGTAACCAAAGGGAGGGCAAAAGGAAACAACTAAGCTGTTACTCACTTACTAAGACTCTGAAAGGACTTGCAAAGATTTCAGTAGGGTGGGGAAACACTCATCTCTTTCCCCCATTTTCCTCTGTTAGAACAGAAATATTGCCTGAGGACATATCAAAAACATTTTGATCTCCATTCCCCTCTCCTCCACTCCTCTCTATTGCAATTAACAACTATAAAAACTCAAATCTAAATCCACAACCATAAAAAAGATCCTCTCCTGTAATATTCTTCTTGTAAGACACAAAGCCAAAACCTTTCCGCCTAAACTAGAGATATGGAGTTATAAAGGTGAATGTCTAGTCATCAATAATTCATTCCTACATTAACCAATTTCAGATATGCTAAAGTTTGATACCAGTTTCTTTTACTTTATCCTTAGGTAGGGAGAATAGGAGCACAGTGCTCCTACTTTGCAAATTGAGTGGAGATTCCCTCTCTGGTCAACTGGCCAGGAACAGGCGAGGAATCATGTCCTGGTTTGTAGTCTGTGACTCTGCAAAGGGGTAACTCCTGAGAAGCAGGGAATGGGTTTTCTGGCCTTTGTGGAAAGTCTCAAAACCTGGATGGTTCAATAGGTAGAGTTGGCATGGAGGTAAAAATTACCTTCTATCTTTTGTATCTCTCCAGCTCTACTCTATTTTGCTACCTATTGGCATCATTTCCACTAAGATAATACCTCTTGTTGCTATCCAGATACATAAAACTCTAGTTATTATGACTTCTGCCTTCTACTAGTCCTAAATAGTATCACTTACCCTGCTAATCATGCCTCCCCTACTCTCCTCACAGAGAAATTTCAAGTGGATTTTGAAGGAACAGCATGCTGGTTGAACTAATTCACACTTGAATATGAATAATTGATTCACTTCTTATTATTCCTAGAATGCTTGCATTTTGAGAAGAGTCTAAATACCCTCAAAAATCAATAATTGGAGGCATTTCAGAAACTATGGAAGTAAATTAAAACAGGCAATTTGGGAAAGATTTTCTGGAGAGTAAAGGCAGTGGGTAGCTGCTTCATTTGGTCCTGAAACAAGGCAAAGTCTGTGTTGTATAATAATACAAGCTGTAAAGGCTATTATGCAGCAGTCACAATGCATGAGAAATCTTCACTGAGAATGGGAGGGAAGGGTGTCCTTTAGGAAGAAAACACCACAAATTGGCTTAGATCTAGAAAAATGTTAAGCATTTTCTGCAAAAACTTCTCATTTTGTGAACAAAATACCAATTCAAGATCACTACTGCCCAAGGAACACTTGTGTCATTTGGTGGCCCATCAGAAAAGGAAGAGCCAGAAATTGTTAGCATGAAATCTGTAATTTCAATTTACTTCTTTTAGAGAAGGGCTTTTATTTTTGTGTCTACTGGCCCATTGAATTTTTTATCATATTTTTAGCAGAGGAAAAAGCACAGCATGTGAAACTAGAAAGAGGGTAAAAGTGCTGGCGCTGGCTACTTGCTCTCTGATTATAAACATGGCTTTTCCTCTCTGAGCTTTGGTTCCTCATATGCTATGATGGGATAATAATGATAACACATACTATACAGGATTGCTGTGGTTGTAAGGATTCAGTGAAATAATGCAGAGCTTGGGAAATGGCAAAGTTGGGCAGTTCATTTAAAAATTTTAGGCTCTTTCTTTCTCAGTCCTGATCAGTTCCTTTTAAAGCCATAAGACACCTGACACTTGAGATCCAGGGCACACATTGGACCTGGATGGGCCTTATATAACCTTAATTTTTTTTTTAATTCAAGTGTTTGCGTACATGCATATGTGCATGTGGAGTCAAGGACCTTGAAGTAAATGTTTGTGACTGAAAGGTTTCCTTTGCATTGTGTCATATCAAAAGACAATACACGTTCTTTATCTTGACTGTATGGCTATGACATGGGTCAGGACAGGTAAGAAAATGTTATGTCTTTAATTGGATCTTGCTTATTTAGAGATTATCACTGCGGGTCTCACAAAGGCCAAATGAAATCATATTAATGTTCCTTATTTGGGAGATTGCCACTCTTACTGGCTTGAAAACTTTTAATTTCTCCAGACTGCATGAAGCCATTTTCAGTCTCTGCATTTAGTCTCTTCATGACTCCTAACAAAACCAGCTCAATGTCTTCCTATCCCTCTAGCCAAGGGTATTTTCACCCACTCCTCTTTCTGTGCACAATGTGTGTTTTCCAAAATCTTAGTCACAGTTGCATAAATATCTTACCTATTGTAGGAAAATAAGATAATTTAGTTAACCAGATAAAGTTTCTTTTCAAGGGTAAAAAGGGTTCAGAGGAGCTTCCATAGGATTGGATAACATCTTCCTGGGAAAGTTCACTCACAGTAGAGCATATTCCACTAAGCAGTGCTACTGATGATGCAATTAGAAAATCACTGTGATTCAGCAGACTTGAATTATTGTCTGAAGTACAGCACTACATGTATTGTTTATCCATTTAAAAAGCCAGTTGAAAGAGTCTCAAAAGGTTTTCTTAGGCAGAAAATAGCTCCATGTTTTCAGAGTTTGCTTGATAGCTGTAGTTGGGGGTGAGGAATGTATGTGCCTGTTTCCAACAGTTTTTTAGATCTTCTATGGACAGTTATGTTAGATCCTTTAAGTTTACTTAATAGAACCCACTCTCAGGTTGAAAGCTAAAGCTTATCTTTTCTTTTCTTGCTTTCTTTTTTTTTTTTTCAACCTTCTTGGCATTGATCAGAGCCTTCAATATAGTTTTTCATTTCTTCTTTCATTTATTCTTTTCGTCTTTTCTCATTTTTTCCCCCTCTCAGGATTTTTCATCTTGCACACATAGAATCAGTTTGCCATGATTCTCAGCATATAGTCAAGTGTCATCATGGATCCATGCTCAACTTGCCTCTTTAAGTATTTTTTCATCTAATTTTATTATTCTCTGTATTACCCAATTCCAAATCCATTTTCCCAACTATAGACATCAATTTTTATGTATTTACTGAGTCCTTCTAAGCCATCACATACCTGTACACACACACATATATATGTACATATATATATATATATATATATGTATGCATATATATTCATTTCAGTTTAGTTCAGGCGCTCAGTCATGTCCAACTCTTTGTGACCCCATGGACAGCAGCACGCCAGGCCTCCCTATCCATCACCAACTCCCGGAGTTTACTCAAACTCATGTGCATTGAGTTGGTGATGCCATCTAACCAACTCATCCTCTGTTGTCCTCTTCTCCTCCCACCTTGAATCTTTCCCAGCATCAGAGTCTTTTCAAATGAGTCAGTACTTTGCATCAGGTGGCCAAAGCATTGGAGTTTCAGCTTCAGCATCAGTCCTTCCAATGAACACTCAGGACTGATCACCTTTAGGATGGACTGGTTGGATTTCCTTGCAGTCCAAGGGACTCTCAAGAATCTTTCCAACACCACAGTTCAAAAGCATCAATACTTTGGCACTGAGCATTCTTTATAGTCCAACTCTCACATCCATACATGAAACTGGAAAAGCCACCGCTTTGACTATATGGACCTTTGTTGGCAAAGTCATGCCTCTGCTTCTTAATAAGGTGTCTAGGTTGGTCATTGCTTTTCTTCCAAGGAGCAAGCACCTTTTAATTTCATGGCTGCAGTCACCATTTGCAGTGATTTTGGAGCCAAAAAAAATTAAGTCTGTCACTGTTTGCATTGTTTCCCCATCTATTTGCCATGAAGTGATGGGACCAGATGCCATGATCTTAGTTTTCTGAATGTTGAGCTTTAAGCCAACTCTTTCACTGTCCTCTTTCACTTTCATCAAGAGGCTTTTTAGTTACTCTTCACTTTCTGCCGTAAGTGTGGTGTCATCTGCATATCTGAGGTTATTGATATTTCTCCCGGAAGTCTTGATTCCAGCTTGTGCTTCATCCAGCCCAGTGTTTCTCATGATGTACTCTGTATATAAGTTAAATAAGTAAGATAACAACATACAGCCTTGACGTACTCCTTTCCTGATTTGGAACCAGTCTGTTGTTCCATGTCCAGTTCTAATTGTTGCTTCTTGAACTACATACAGATTTCTCAGGAGACAGGTCAGGTGGTCTGGTATTCCCATCTCTTTCAGAACTTGTGATCCACACAGTCAAAGGCTTTGGCATAGTCAATAAAGCAGAAGTAGATTTTTTTTGGAACTCTCTTGCTTTTCTGATGATCCAACGTATGTTGGTAATTTGATCTTTGCTTCCTCTGGCTTTTCTAAATCCAGCTTCATCTGGAAGTTCATGGTTCACATACTGTTGAAGCCTGGCTTGGAGAATTTTGGGTATTACTTTGCTAGAGTGTGAGATGACTGCAATTGTGCAGTAGTTTGAGCATTCTTTGGCATTGACTTTCCTTGGAATTGGAATGAAAACTGACCTGTTTCAGTCCTGTGGCCACTGGTGAGTTTTCCAAATTTGCTGGCATATTGAGTGTAGCACTTTCACAGCATTATCTTTTAGGATTTGAAATAACCCAACTGGAATTCCATCACGTCCACTAGCTTTGTTCATAGTGATTCTCCCTAAGGCCCACTTGACTTTGCATTCCAAGATGTCTGGCTCTAGATGAGCGATCACACCATCGTGATTATCTGAGTCATGAAGATCTTTTTTGTATAGTTCCTCTGTGTATCTGTGTATTCTTGCCATCTCTTCTTATCATCTTCTGCTTCTCTTAGATCCATACCATTTCTGTTTTATTGTGCCCATCCTTGCATGAGATGTTGCCTTGGTGTCTCTAATTTTCTTGAAGAGATCTCTAGTCTTTCCCATTCTGTTATTTTCTTCTATTTCTTTACATTGATCACTGAGGAAGGCTTTCATATCTTTCTTTGCTATTCTTTGGAACTCTGCATCAAAGGGGTATATCTTTCCTTTTCTCCTTTGCCTTTCTCGTCTCTTCTTTTCACAGCTGTTTGTAAGGCCTCCTCAGACAACCATTTTGCTTTTTTGCATTTCTTTTTCTTGTGGATGATCTTGATCACTGCCTCCTGTACAGTGTCACAAATCTCCATCCATAGTTCTTCAGGCACTCTGTCTATCAGATTTAATCCCTTGGATCTACTTCTCACTTTCACTGTATAGTCATAAGAGATTTGATTTAGGTCATACCTGAATGATCTAGTGGTTTTCCCTACTTTCTTCAATTTAAGTCTGAATTTAACAATAAGGAGTTCATGATCTGAGCTGCAGTCAGCTTCTGGTCCTGTTTTTGCTGACTGTATAGAGCTTCTCTATCTTTGGCTGCAAAGAATATAATCAATATGATTTTGGTATTGATCATCTGGTGATGTCCACCTGTAGAGTCTTCTCTTGTGTTGTTGAAAGAGGGTGTTTGCTATGATCAGTGCGTTCTCTTGGCAAAACTCTCTTAGTCTTTGCCTTGTTAGCTTCATTCTGTACTCCAAGGCCAAATTTGCCTGTTACTCCAGGTGATTCTTGACTTCCTACTTTTGCATTCCTGTCCCCTATCTTGAAAAGGACATCTTTTTTGGGGTGTTATTTCTGGAAGGTCTTATCCATTCAACTTCAGCTTCTTCAGCATTACTGGTCGGGACATAGACTTGGATTACTGTGATACTGAATGGTTTGCCTTGGAAACGAACAGAGATCATTCTGTCGTTTTTGAGATTGCATCCAAGTACTGCATTTCAGACTATTTTGTTGATTGTGATGACTACTCCATTTCTTCTAAGGGTTTCTTGCTCACGGTGGTAGAAATAATGGTCATTTGAGTTAAATTCACCCATTCCAGTCCATTTTTCATTGCTGATTCCTAAAATGTCAATGTTCACTCTTGCTATCTCTTGTTTGACCACTTCCAGTTTGCCTTGATTCATGGACTCCATGTTCCATTCCAGGTTCCTATGCAATATTGCTCTTTACAGCATTGGATTTTACTTCCATTACCAGTCACATCAATTCTTCGGCATTCAGCTTTCTTCACAGTCCAACTCTCACATCCATACATGACTACTGGAAAAATGATAGCCTTGACTAGACAGACCTTAGTCGGCAAAGTAATGTCTTTGCTTTTGAATATACTATCTAGGTTGGTTATAACTTTTCTCCCAAGGAGTAAGCGTCTTTTAATTTCATGGCTGCAATCACCATCTGCAGTGATCTTGGAAACCCCAAAAATAAAGTCTGACACTGTTTCCACTGTTTCCCCATCTATTTCCCATGAAGTGATGGGACCAGATGCCATGATCTTCATTTTCTGAATGTTGAGCTATAAGCCAACTTTTTCACTCTTATAGTGGAGGTAATAAAGATAATTGTGACCTCCTTCAAAATGTCCCATGCATGCACTACTACACTCAGTGCCCCCAACCCTGCAGCAGGCCCCCACTGACCCACACCTCTGACAGAGACTCCTGGACACTCACAGGCAAGTCTGTGTCAGTCTCTTTTGGGGTCACTGCTCCTTTCTCTTGGGTCTTGGTGTGCACAAGGTTCTGTTTGTTCCCTTGCAGAGTCTGTTTCCCCAGTCCTATGTAAGTTCTGACGGCTCTATTGTGGGTTAATGGTGACCTTCTCCAAGAGGGCTTATGCCATATCCAGGTCTACTGTACCCAGAGCCCCTGCCCCCACAGTAGTCTACTGCTGACGCATACCTCTGCAGGAGACACCCAAACAATTCTGTCTCAGTCTCTGTGGGGTCTCTGGATCCTGATGCACACAAGGTATGTTTAAGTCCTCTGAGTGACTCTGGCAGATATGGGATTTGATTCTAAAGGCGAGTTCACCCCTCCTGCTGTCTTGCTGGGGCTCCTCCTTTGCCCTTGGATGTGGGATATCTCCTCAGAGTCGCTCTAGTGTCGAGCAGCAGATGTGGGGTATCTCCTCACTAGAAGAGATCTCTAGTCTCATATATGTATATATGTGTGTATACATATTTTTAATTTACAGAAATGGTCTTATTTGATACACTGTTATTCTTTTAATTCAGCATTATATTTTTTGGAAAAGTTAAGTGATGATGAGAGACTAACCTATAAGATATAAAGGTTATTTCAAATATCTAATAATTAAATTATTCTAGCACTGTTCCAGGAATAGACACATAAACTGTTAGAATAGAGATTCCAAAACTATTCCTATATACACATGGGAAACTCTTTTTATTTTTTTGGAAACTCTTGAGGATAGATTGGCTACTTAATCAGTCATGAAATAATGGGTTTAAAAAATAATACTGACATATGAATAATAATAGGAACAACAACAGTCAATACTTATTGGATATTTATTATGTTCCAGCCCTGCTCCAAATGTTGAAATACACACTCCATCTCATAACCATATGATGCAGGAAATATTTTTCTTTTATAGATGAGAAAATTAAGGCACAGGTACAGAGAGGTTCAGTAACTTGACAATTCTCAAATGGATGTTCCAACCCAGGCAGTTTGGATTCACTGTCCATGAGCTTAGTCTCTATTCTAGACAGCTATCTCAGAGCTACATTCTTTCTAAGCAGAAAAATAAAATTAATTTCTTACTTTAAATCCTTCATAAAAAATTACCTCTAAATTAATTCTTTTTTTAGAGCCTCCTTATTATATAGGAAATTGTATTAGAAATTCAATCTAATATTTCTAGTCACTGGTGTCAGGTGGATGCTGACTCTCTTCCTAATATGAATCTAATATTCTAAATTTCTTAGAATTTTTTACTGACTTCAGGATATTCATTTTTAATTTGAGTTTTCCCATTTCCTGTATTCAGTACCTGATAGGAGAAACACATTTGCTTTACCAAGAACTATTAACTATTACATTCTAGGAAGAATGTAGAGAAAGAAGTGATGCACTATACCTGATCCACCTAAGAATAGAGTTTGCCATCTGAAAGTACTGTATACTATTAGAAGCAGATAATAAAGACTGCTGAAAAGGAAATTTTGACACAGAATATTGAGTTATCCATCCATGGAAAATCTTGGGCCATGTTACCTAAATGTCAGGATGCTTCCTGAATGTGAATTATGGGAGAAAGAAAAAAAAAAACTCTCTAATGACATAGAGTCTAAAAGAAGGTATCTAGAAATCCATAAATTAATCTCTACCTCACAATCAATTGGAATGAATTGGATGCTCATGAAGATTCAAGATTCCAATAAAAAGATAGATGAAATTTTGGTGACTAAATACATCTAAGTTTAATTTTATTTGCATTAAAATAGATTATATATTTAAAATGTCTATCTGATATAACTAAACTCTCTGGAGTTTTGGCATTTCCTCATCTCTTTCCACTGACTTTCGGTCAGTATCTTATATATAACCTTTCCCTTTGCTCCAAGAGCCAGGTTTGAGTTTCAGTGAACAGTATAGACAGGAAATTCAGTCCTTGCATCCCTCAAAAAAATTTATAGGAGTCCAAGAAGATACACACAGTTATTTTAAAATGTTGTATTCTCTCTCATATCTTTTGTCCTCAAAATCCTGGGAGCCTTGCCTTCAGCTGTAGCAGACAGCTGTTATCCATGCCAGTCTGTCCTCGACAATGGGAAGTTATGCACTATCTTGCTCCTAACAGATTATGTCTTCTCTGTCATGACCAGTAACCCTGAGGAATGAAGCATTTCTTCCATGACCTATGCTCTTCTCAACAATATACTCACATCACTTTTTCCTTGATGGTATTGGAAGAGTAGGGAAAGAAGGAAATAAGTAGACAAAGCAGGTGTTCAGGGAGTAGGAGCTCTGGATCTGTGTATGTTGGTTATGTGGGCACATGTATGTTTATGAATTCTTCTCTCCTCAGTCTACCAAAGAATTAGCACTTCTGCCACCCCCTTCCTTGATAAAAATGAAAGAGAAGGGAGGCAAAGAAGAGTGAGTAAAAGTAGGACATGGAAACACCTAAAATTCCTTAGAAGAAACCTCAATATTTTTGACTTGCCATTTGGGAAACAGGGTTCTTTCATTTTCTAAAAGTTGTCTTTCTGTAAAACACCGGAAATATTCAGTCCTGCATCATATTTTGAGATCTAAGTTCTACTTTCTGATCTCTATGTCCTACTTGAAAGTCATACTGAGAAATAAGAGTCTGGAAACTCAACTAGATGGAAGGAAATATCTGTTCCCATGTTCTACTGCTTCATGTTTTTATTTCTGAAATATTTCTGTGTTTCTTAGCTGTAGTTAGTTTGAATACAACTGTAGAAAAAAATGGAAAAAGAACTTTGAATTTAATAAAATTTAGATTGAATTTTACAATTGGTGTTCTTGATTATAAAAAGTTTTGAGTGTTCTTAATCCAACTTCAAACCTCCTGTCAGTATCTTTGGACTAGAGAGGCAAAGATTGTGAATTTCAGTCTGACCTTTCAAATATCTGTTTAAAATTAGTATGATAACTTTGAAGAAAAAAATTCAAATTCTACCACAGTGATGTTAATACCTAAAAATGATATGAATAACCAGTAATCAAGATACTCAAAATCATAGGTAACCAAGAGAGTAAGTAGCTCCTGATTTTAAGGAGTCTTAAGAAATAATGATGTGATAATCTTACTAGACAACCCAAATTAGATTATGATTTTGAACATATTTTTATAATTTAGAAGGACCCTGGGCTGTTTTCTTGTTATTACATATATAGTCAAGTGCTCTGTAAACCTGCCAAATCCCATCTACCAACTTCCTCAACAAAACCAAGCTTTATTTATTTTTATTTTTTTAATTTTTTTGCCTGTCACCACTGCAAATCCTAGGGAACTGCAAGAATGTCATTAGGGATTATTTCACTAATGTTTTCTATCAACCAGATTTGCAATATCAAAGTACTAAAAGCATTTTAAAAGTTTTTTTTTTTTAATTGAGAACACTGTTTTGAACCATTTTGAGGATATGGATTCTAGAAGCACCATTCATAAAACTTTCTATTTTCCTGCATGGTTGATCTGATTTCTTACTATTGTAGGTATTTCACAGGGAGGACTTGCTATCTGTTGGTATATGTCTACTCTTTCACTCCTATACAGTTTGCACAAAAAAAAAAAAAAAAATACTTTCCTGATGCTCCGCAGACTATGAAGTGAGTCCAGGACAGATTACCTTCCAAGATGTGTCAAAGGGATAGTGAATTGTTTGAGGGCAGAGGAACCCTGGTTCAGCACAATTTTGTCTTCCTGCACTAACTGTGCAGAAGGGAGCCTGGGATGAATGAAGTTGGCCTTAGTGAATTGTGTTCAATGCCCAGGAGCTGGCCAAAATCCCTGCACTTTTTGTAGCAGTCTGATGTTCTAGTGCACAGCCACTGGGAGTACAATGTCATACAACTTGAAACTGATCTCAGAGGCTAGATCCAAAATCTGTGGAAGAGGTGGATGTCACCATCATTTACTCTGACTGGTATGAAAACAATATCATTTTGTTTTTGTTGTCTCTTTTTATCTCTGTGTTTCTCTTTGCCTTCCTTCTGTGGATTACTTGAGGGTTGAGTGTTTCTTAGGATTCGATTTGGGTGCATCTCTTATGGATTTCAATATGTCTTTTTATAACACTTTTTATCAGGTTTGTAGGTATTGCATTTACCTAACTTAACGCAATCTACTGATGTTGTCATTTGACCAATGAGAATGAAGTATACAAACCTTCTCTCCCATTGTATTCCTTTATTCTCCTCCATTTATAATATAATTATCTTAAGTGTTTCCTCTACCTACATTTAGAACTATGCTTCAACTCTCAAAGATAATTTAGAAAGACAAGAATGAAGGCCTATTGTATTAACCCATATTTTTGCTTCCCATATGCTTTCTTCCTTCTTGATTAAAAAAAAATATATATTTTTCTTTCTATTTAGACTACTTCTTCCAACTCTTCTTTTAGACTAGGCTTCCGATAACAAATTCTCTTAGATTTCTTTCATCTGAGAATGTCTGATTTCCCTTCATTCCTGAAGGATATTTTCACTGGGTATAGAGCTCTGGATTGACATTCTTTTCTTTCAACACTTAAAAATATTGTTCAACTTCCTTCTGGCCTCCATGGTTTCTGATGAGTATTCTACTATTAGTTGATTTTTTCCCTATTCATAAGGTATTATTTCTCTTTCCCTCTCTCTGCTTTCAAATTTGGCTTTCATAGTTTGACTGTGATATATCTTGGTATGAATTTCTTTGTTTGGGGTTCACTCAGATGCTTGAATCTGTCGGGTTTTGTCTTCTGCAAAATTGGAAACATTTTCAACCATTATTTCTTTGAGTGCTTTTCCATTCCTATCCCCTTTCTCCTTCCCTTCTGGAACTTCAGTGACATGAATGTTAGATCATTTTTTATAGTTTCACAGGTCCCTGAAGTTTTTTATTTTTTTAGTTTATTTTCTGTTGTTGTTCATATTGGATAATTTTTATTGTTTGATCATCTAGTTGGCTGATTTTTCCTCTGTCACTTCCATGCTTCTGTTAAGCCTGTCAATTGAGTTTTTTTAATTTCAGTTCTTATATTTTTCAGTTCTAAAATTTACATTTGATAGTACTGTACACCTCTATTCCCTTCCTAATATTTTAGTTAAAAAATTTTTTTTCAAATATATTTGTAATTGCTTGTTGAAGCATTTTTGTGGTGATTACTTTATAATCTTTGTTAGATAATTCTAACATCTCTTTCATCTCAGTGGTGGCACTTACTGCTTTTCTTCATCCAGTTTAAAATCTTCCTGGTTCTTCGTATGCATTTTTGATTGAAATCTAGACATTTTGAGTATTATGTTATCAGATCCTGGATCTTATTTAAACCTTATTTATTTATTTACTTTACAGATACATGTATCTATTCTTCTAAAAAAATTTTACCCTTCAAGTTAAACCTTCTCCTTTAGCTGGCTTGCTACGACAGAGAAAGGAGGAATGCCACTTTATCATTGTCAAGTGGGAGTAGAACTCCAGATTCTTTATTTGGCATCTATTGTCATCTGAAGGGTGGTCTTTATATGACTGCTGGTTACAGTTTTAGCTTGCCACCAGGCCTCTACTCGGAGAAGGTAATGGCACCCCAACTCCAGTACTCTTGCCTGGAAAATCCTATGGACGGAGGAGCCTGGTAGGCTGCAGTCCATGAGGTGACAAAGAGTTGGACACGACTGAGTGACTTCACTTTCACTTTTCACTTTCATGCATTGGAGAAGGAAATGGCAAGCCACTCCAGTGTTCTTGCCTGGAGAATCCCAGGGATGGGGGAGCCTGGTGAGCTGCCATCTATGGGGTCGCACAGAGTCAGACATGACTGAAATGACTTAGCAGCAGCAGCAGCAGCAGCAGCAGCAGGCCTCTACTGATACCATGGCATGGGGTTTACCTCTTTATTACTTGGTAGAAGTTAAAATTTTGACTCTCTACCAGACCTCCTCTGATGTTAATCCAATGGAGATAGAGAGGGGCACTTCCTTACTGATGGGTGGCAGTGGAAATCCAGCCATCCATATGGTCTCAACTAATACTGAGACAAATTGGGATCCTAATTATTACCTGTGGTGATCAAAATCCCAGCCCTCTACTTAGCCTTTTCTGACACCACTTTGGTGGTAGAGTTGAGGTATTTCATCAAATCTGTCAAGAGTGGAAGTCTAGATTCACCATTGGGCTTTTGTTTTTGTGAGTGGGGGTGGGGGTGGTGTCACAGTATTCTTTCTGTTGTGTTTACTTGAATAGAACAGTTATCTTCTAAGAGTTTTCTGTCTTGTTAAACTTACTTCTCCTTGTCCTTTGACTAAAGATAGCAGGTTTTAGTTTTTAGTTTGTCTGTGCCCATTGTTAAGTCTGAATCATCAGCTCAAAGATTTTTTGCTCAAAGTCTGAAATATATAGGACAAAAAGAAAGCTCAGAGTATTCAGCATCATATTGATTCTCGGGCCTCGTTTTGGTTTGCTATCTTCTCTCCTTCTTTCAGAGTATTCTTAAGTTTTTTATATGTATTGTCCAGGCTTTTTATTTGTACTTAGATGAAAAAATAGGGAATATTATGTCAACTCCATCTTCGTGGAAATGGAAGTCCCACCAAAGGCTTTTTAGTCACTATTATAACAAAACATGGAACATTTCTCATCAAAAGTTCCACATCCCATAGTAATGAAAGAATACCTCTATCATGAACTTCAGTGCTTCCTGTAATGTAGAAGAAACTATTTTGCCTCAAAATAATGTTGAGAAAAATATGTTAGAAGATCTCTTCATTAATGCTGAGAGCATCAAATCAATTATGTTCTCTTTTACCCATCGTATCCCTGTTTGAATTCTCTTACAAATACCACCCTGTTCTTTCCTGAGGCATTTTAGGTTAGAGCTTTGAGTGCCCTTGGCTTCACAGTCATGTTTATTATTTTCAAACTACTAGATGCAAGGTGTTCTAGTTTTCACTGTAACTAGGGTTACCAGTGTATTGAGTTGGATGTAAACATGAAAATCTTTTATTTTTCTAATAAATCCCTACTGGGGATTTCAATAATTCCCTTATAACAGTATACATTTTTAGAAAAATGTCAAGTTTTTGGTAGATGTTTTTGAGAAATCTAGCACTCTTCATGGTAGGGGGAAAGTTGGATTTGACTTTATGTATCCTATATAAAGATAATCCATAGGCTTAATTCTGGACCATCTATTCTGCCCCATTAGTTTTTCCTGTTGTCTGTTTTAGACCAGTTCTGCTGCTCTTATTGTTATGGCTTTCTAGTATGTCCCAATACCTGGTAGAATGCATCATGCCTATTTGGAAATTTTATTGTTCCATGTAAATATTAAAGTGTCTGTGAAGTTTCCTTAAAGAATTCTGTAGACTTTTGTTGCTGTTATTGTTTTGTTATATTGAATTTAAACATGGCCTATTTATTCAGGTTTTCTTTTATGTTAGTTAAAATTGCTTGAACATTTCCTTCATAAATGCCTTGTCTATTTTTAATGAATAGACAAGGCATCAGGTCCCATCACTTCGTGGGAAATAGATGGGGAAACAATGGAAACAGTGAGAAACTTCATTTTGGGGGCTCCAAAATCACTGCAGATGGTGACTGTAGCCATGGAATTAAAAGACGCTTGCTCCTTGGAAGAAAACCTATGACCAACCTAGTCAGCATATTAAAAAGCAGAGACATTACTTTGCCAACAAAGGTCCATCTAGTCAAAGCTATGGATTTTCCAGTAGTCATGTATGGATGTGAAAGTTGGACTATAAAGAAAGCTCAGTGCCAAAGAATTGATGCTTTTGAACTGTGGTGTTGGAAAAGTCTTGAGAGTCCCTTGGACTGTGAGGAAATCTAACCAGTCCATCCTAAAGGAAATCAGTCCTGAATATTCATTGGAAGGACTGATGCTGAAGCTGAAACTCCAATATTTTGGCCACCTGATGCAAAAGAACTAACTCTTTTGAAAAGCCCCTGTTGCTGGGAAAGATTGACAGTGGGAGGAGAAGGGGACAATAGAGGATGAGATGGTTGGATGGCATCACTGACTCAATGGACATGAGTTAGAGTAAACTCTGGGAGTTGGTGATGGACAGGGAGGCCTGGCATGCTACAGTCCTTGGGGGTCACAAAGAGTTGGACACAACTGAGTGACAACTGAACTGATTCTTCATTAAATTACCCTCACTTTTGATATCCGTAACATGATAGTATATTCACAAACTTGATGAATTACTTTATTGGTTCTATTCGTTTGTTTTCTTTTGTTTTAATGATTATGCCATTAAGAAATTATGTCTTAAACCTTCCCTTGCTATTGTCATAAGCTTTTCTTATCATTCTTACCACATTAGTTAGGACGTTCAGTATTACTATGCTGAATAGTAACAGAGAAAATACAAGTTTTTATTTTGTTCCATTTCTTAAATGGAATGTACTTAACTGTGGGTTTTCAGTAGATAATCTTTATTACATCAAGGAAATTCTTTACTCCTAGTTTTCTGGGAGTTTCATCATAAATATGTATTTATTTTTTTAATCAAATGTAATTTTTCTTCACTTACTGAGAAGACTGTGATTTTTTTGTTTTTAGTTTGTTAATGTTGTAAATTTTATTAGTATGTTTTCTGGTATTGAACTATCTCAAATTGTTTTAATATAGCACATTTAATCATGACATTAATTTAAAATAAATTGATATTTTCAGTTGTCTTATTATTTATATATTTTTTGCTTATTAAAAATGGTCATAAATTAAACACATCTATACTTTTTCCCTCTCCTTGTTGAACCCAACATTACACTAGCTTCATAAAATGAATTGGGCAGCTTTCTCCTTTCTTCTATTTTTCTGAAACAATTTGTATCAGAAAGGGATTATCTGTTCTTCAGTGCTTGGTAGCGACTCAACTTCAAAAACCAGGTAGGACCAAATTTTGGTCATTTTTGGAGGGGAGAGTTCTTGATTGCCATATCCAGTTCTTCAATGGTGATTCATCTGTTCAAGTGTTACAATTCTTCTTGGGTTTATCTTGGTATCTTACATTTTTCCTGAAATGTATCCATTTACGCTAGGTTTTCAAATGTCTTGGCATATAGTTGTTAACACTCTGTTATTTAACAGAAAGATCTATGTTATATCTATAGCTAGTTACTAGGGTTTTGTTTTTGTTTTTGTTTTGTTTTTACATTTTTAAAAGCAACATTTCCAGGATCTTTTCTGTTTTAGTAATCTATTCAAGGAATTATAATTTATCTTTGTTAACCATCTCTATAATTTATAAATAAATGATATATAATTGATTTCTGGCCTTATCTTTGTTTTTCTCCTTCATATCCCTCTGGCTTATTATATTGCCATTTTTCTTCAAATAAAATTATTTAAAAAATTTTTAAATTTAATTATTAATTTGCCATTAATTGCCGCATTATTGTTAGATGCTTACTTCAGTTATTTTATATCTTTCTTATGTTTATTTTTTATTTTATTTTAATTGAGGATAATTACAATATTGTAGTGGTTTTTGCCATACATTGACATGAATCAGGCATGGGTGTACATGTGTTCCCCATCCTGAACCCCCCTCCCTCTTTCTTATTTTTAAATAGATTTACTTAAAGCTCTTCAAAGTGCAACTTAACCTCTGTCTCAAATTTTGACCTTTAGTGCTTTCTTTGTCATTCAGTTTGAAATATATTACAATATTATGGTTGAACAGCCTTTTATAGACATAACTGGTATCACTAGTATGGTCATTTCTGAATCCCATGGACAGAGGAGCCTGGTGGGCTGCTGTCCATAGGGTCGCCCAGAGTCAGAGATGACTGAAGTGACTTAGCATGCATGCATGCATTGGAGAAGGAAATGGCAACCCACTCCAGTATTCTTGCCTGGAGAATCCCAGGGACAGAGGAGCCTGGTGGGCTGCCATCTATGGGTCACACCGAGTCAGACACGACTGAAGCGACTTAGCAGCAGCAGCAGCAGCAGCATGTCACTTAGCCTAGCTAAAACATTTGACAAAGTTGGATAATCCCTCCTTGGAATGCTGTCTTCTCTTCCAAAACACAATTTTCTTCCCATTTCATCTTACATTCTTAGATGCTCTTTCTAAGTCTCCTTTTGTTGCTTCCTCCTCATCTTCCTGACTTATGAATATTGAAAGTATCCCAGAGCTTGGTTCTTCTAATTCTTCTCTATTGTCTCTATTTCCAATACAATATCACTAAGTCCCTGTGACATGTGTATGGTAATTACTCCTGAATATTTAATATTGGTGAACCATTTAAAATTTCTGAAACTTGACCACTTTTTGATATGTAAACATGATAATTTTAAATGTTTCAATGATTCAACCTAAAAGCTATATATAATTATATATATATTTTAAAACTGTATATAGTTATATATATTTTACCTCATGAAGATCTAATGAACTCCTCCCTCATCTCATATCAATTCATCAGCAAATTCTGTCAACTCTACTTGCAAAATATATTCTAAATAGCCTGTCTGCTCCACTAGACTTTGCCCTTCCACCTTAGCCTTGAGCTGTTCTAATAGTCTCATGACTGGTTTCCCTGCTACTGAACACAGTAGTCAGAGAGATCTTTCTAAAACATGAGCCAGGTACTTCCCTGGTGGTGCAGGGGATGAGAATGCTCCTGCTAATGCAGGAGACATGGGTTCAATCCCTGGTCTGGAAAGACTCCACATACTGTGGAGCAACTAAACATTAGAGCCCAGGTACTGCAACTACCAAAGGCCGCATGCTCTAGGACCTGACAGCTGCAACTACTGAGCCTGTGTGCTGCAACTATTGAATTCCATAAGCCCTAGAGCCTGCACTCCACAGGTACTGAGCCCCAGTCCTGCAGCTACAGAAGCCTGTGTGCTTAGAGCCTGTGCTCTGCAACAAGAGAAGTCACCACAATGAGAAGCCCATATACCACAACAAGGAGTAGCCCCCACTCTCTTCAACTAGAGAAAGCCTGTGCAAAGCAATGAAGACCCAGTGTAGCCAAAAATAAACAAATCATTTTTATTTTTTTTAAGTTTTTTATTTTTTTAATTTTAAAATCTTTAATTCTTACATGTGTTCCCAAACATGAACCCCCCTCCCACCTCCCCTCCCCATAACATCTCTGTGGGTCATTAAAAAAGTAAATGCTGAGGAGAGAAAAATAAAATACGACAATATTTTGTCAATCTTTTGGTTAAACCCTCTAACTCTTTCGGAGAAAATTCCAAAATCTTTTCCACAGCCTATCAGTCATCCCATGTTCTGAACCCCTTTGAGTTCATCTCTCTCTCTCCTTCTATTCTGCAGTCACAGGTTGTGTTCTTCAAACTTGCCCAACATCCTCCCATGTTGGGGATTTACCTTTCAGATTCCTTTGCATGGGACATGCTCCTTCCAAATACTTATAGCCCAAACTTTTACCCTTTAAGTTATCACAATGCCACCTCTTCAGAGAAGCCTTTCCCGACATCTCAATATAAAAGAGCATCACTTATTGGACTTGTTTTCTCCTCCTGTTCTCCTTATGGTATTTATCATAACCTGATAATATTATCTATTCATGTGTTTGTTTTCTGTCTCCTATGACTAAAAATAAGCTCTACTCACCTCAGATTTTTGTCTGGTTGTGTTTTATCTTCAGCATAAAAGAGTGCTTGGAATACAGTATATACTCAACATTTGTTGAATGAATAAATCCATGAATGAATAAATGATCTGGTTACAGTTATAGGAACTTCTTTTTTTAATATTCAAGTTGTCACTACTTGTTCACTTATGGTTCTCTCTGCAGATTGAATTTTTAAATCATTTTGTACATTACTATCAGGTATCTTTGAAAAGGTCTTGTATTTTGACAACAAAATATCCCAGGTTTATTATGTTTTTTCTCTGCTTCAACAAGTAATAATATTTTAGGTGTCTTTTCAAAAAATGACCTTTTTTAAATAATTAAAGGCTAGTTTAAAAGACCAAAACATATATGATTTTAAGATTTTTGCTGAAATTTCTTTTATCTCTTTATTTATGGGTACCAGTGTCTTTATTTACCTATAGTGTATGAAACTTAGTATTAAACATTCATTTTCTAAATAGAATACTTTTTTATTTTAAAAGTCAAATAAATATGTCAGATAATTTAATGAGAGTAAAAATAAGAAATGCCAGAGACTTTAAAAACTTCATCTAAAATATTTAAGAGGAAAATTTTGTGTAAGTTTTTATGTTCACAATATGTTCACAACAGCATCTGGGATCCACAGGAATAAGTTGAAAAAGAAAAAAGAAAATCAGGACTTCCCTTGTGGTCCAGTGGTTAAGAATTTGCCTACCAATGTAGAGGACACGGTTTCGATCCCTGGTCCATGAAGATCCCACATGATTCAGAGCAACAAAGCCCAACAAAGCAACAAATACTGAGGCCCTCACACCTAGAGTCCATGCTCGACAACAAAAGAAGCCACCTCAGAGAAGCCCATGCACTGCAACTAGAGAGTAACCCCACTTGCTGCAACTATAGAAAGCCCCATTGCAGCTAAAGTAAATAGCTAGATAGATATTAATACATAAACAAATAAATAAAAAAATGTGCATTTGGATGATAGCACATTTTAGTTATAATTTTATATAAGTATACTTATAAATAAATACCTTATATACCATATAATCTTATATTTATAAATATCATATTTAGGTAGTTCACAAATCATATACAAGTACCTTTTTATCAGTTTTGTCTTTTCTTCAGGTTTTTTTATACTTACATAAAACAAAAATAAAATTTAATGTGAAACAATTATAGAAAAACTTAAAAGGTATATTCAGATTATTGTCATGAATCACCACCATTTTGTGTTGTGAATAATTACTACACAGATGAAACACAGCCACTTTTATTCTGGGTAACTTGATAGAGAGTAACCAATAAAATTACCAAATGTGGCATTTGCTTTTGCCAAAATTCAAACAGATGGTCAGATTCTGGGACACCTTAGTTAGATTGAATGGACCCAGAGCCAGCAATTCATTCTTAATGAACTGTTCAAGGGATTTCTAGGAATTTAACTGCTTCAGATTTACAATTTTCTAGGGAACCAATAATACTAGAGGTTACAACTTTGCATGACTCCTTATTGATTGCATGTAAGCAGGAGAAACCCAACTTGAGGCCAGTTTGCTGTCAGGTTCATGAAGGACTACTGGTGTTCTGGGACACTTTGGGTTCACTACGAATCTGCCTTGGAGAGGGCATTCAGAGACTGTCTCACTGAAGTTGACTCCTCCTCTCTCTTCTCTGGGCCTCCATTTTGTTCAGAAGCACAACTCTTTCACCAGGTCTTATCTGACTTTCTCTCTCATTCATCTTAGGACTCCCACAGGTGACACTCTAGGGAATTCAGTGAACACTCCCCTCTGTGTGGCCACATAGCTATTTCTGCCCCCTTCTGGATTCCTTAGGCCAGAATTTGCTAATTAACTTTCATAATTTTGCCTTAATTCAGTTGATTTTCCCCAGTGCTAGCAATGTTTGCTTAATGTCTTTCCCTCTCAATCACCTTTCATTAAAATAAAAAAAAAAAAAGAACTACAGCATCAAACATAAAGCCCCTTCTTAGCATTTTCCCATCTTTCTATGAAAGGAAGGTGGTGGTGATGGGAGAGCATTTCAACAACTCTACACATCCGCATTTTTAGCTCAGAAACTGTGATATCAAGTAGATGCGTGTGTGTGTGTGTGTGCGTGCATGTGAATCCTTATGGCTCCAACAAGCCTTGGATAATATCAGAGTGTGTGCCAGCCTCCTTCTCAGTCTTCAGTTTTCCTCATACTGAACAGTCATCTTCCTCTAGACTTATGTTATTCAGAACCTCATCCTAGTAACGTCTGGTAATATCAACATCATGTAGGAACTTATTAGAAATGGAAGATCTCATGCCTCACCCCAGACGTACCTAATGCCCTTATTAACTCCTGAGTCTGTAATCATGATTTTCTGGACATAATGCTATTATTCTTTATAACCACGGCTACTCTGGAGATTCCCCAGAGATGTTCCTGATATTGATAGAGTTGTAATTACTCGAATGCTTCTCTCCTTTCAAACTTCTCTGCAAAACTTCAGAATTCCTTGAAAATACTTTAGTATGCAGCTCAGGGATATCAGGTACCTAACAGGTGGGGCCCTGCTCCTTCTTGAGACAACTTTTTACTCAAAGCAGCTGTTGTAGGTTCAATTATGGGTCCCTCACACCTAGAACAGAGAAGGCAATGGCACCCCACTCCAGTACTCTTGCCTGGAAAATCCTATGGACGGAGGAGCCTGGTAGGCTGCAGTCCGTGGGTTCACTAAGAGTTGGGCACAACTGAACGACTTCACTTTCACTTTTCACTTTCATGCATTGGAGAAGGAAACAGCAACCCACTCTGGTATTCTTGCCTGGAGAATCCCAGGGATGGGGGAGCCTGGTGGGCTGCCATCTATGGGGTAGCACAGAGTCGGACATGACTGATATGACTTAGCAGCAGTAGTAGCAGCAGCACACCTAGAAAAACCTGATATGTTGAGTTCCTAACCCCTGGTACCTGTGAGTGTGACTTTATTGGGAGATAGGATCTGTGCAGATGTGATCAAGCTAAAATGAGGTCAAGGTGATTTAGGCTGGGCCTAATCTAATGACTGATCCTTATGAGAAGAGGGCAATTTGGACATAGACACAGAGGGGACACACAAGGAGAATGCTATGTGAAAATGGAGGCAGAGATTGAAATGATGTATCTACAAGCCAAGGGTGCCAAAGTCTAATGGCAACCACCAGAAGCTAGGAGAGAAGCATGGAACAGATTCCCACCTACAGCTCCAGGAGTTCTGAGCCAACCTGGATTTTGGAATTCTAGTCCCAGAACTTCGAAAGGACAGATTTCTGTCTTAAGCTGTTCAGTTTGTGGTATTTTGTTGTGGCAGCACTAGGAAGCTAATACCATAAGTTTCCTTTGATCTGTTTTATATATGCATAACATGCCACTTGAAGGAAGAATTGGCTCAGTTGTGAAATGCTTAGAAACCATGACTGTCCTCTACTGCTGATGATGGTAGGTGAAAGGAAGCAGTGGGGCAAAAACTGTTCTCTTTTCTTGAAATAAAATTCTTTATTGGAGTAACAGTGTGTTCTAAGTCTATAGTCCATGACACTTCTAGTAACATGTTTTTTTCATTTGATAAATCTTAATTACAGTTCCCTCTTCTCCCTCCTGTGGCCCATTCTTTGTATAGCTTGAACAAACTACAGTTTCAGTGATACTGTATTATACTATACTCAAAACTATTCATCGTCATAAAACCCTAGGTAATGGACCAAGGAAGTGTCTTTACTCTCCTTCCTTTCAAATGAGCTCCTTTCAAACGTAGTACTCTGCCTGGGAATCTAAGAAGAAGCTATTCTCAGACTCCTCTGGGGCCACTCCTCATTCCTAGGAGACCCAGCCATGTTTCTTACCATAAGGTCCATGAGTTCTCTTAGAAATAAAAATAGTAGGTATACTCCAGTTCCCTAAAGTATGCCTGGAATACTCTCAAATATTACTAGAAATGGTGAAAAAAAAATGAGATGATATGTAAAATTTTGTTTTAGACAAAATGAATAAATAGAAGTTGTTTTATTTGAAAGGAAGAAATAGACAGCATTATTGCATAAGCTCATTAATTGTTGTGTATCATTTAAAATCCCAGAAGTCATAGTTTCCAGCTGCTACTGACTAAAAAGCAGTAGTCAAATGGATTGTTAAAGCTAATTAGGTCACTTAAAATGATTGCTTTTACTCTTTTCAATTAAGTGTATGTTTATCTTCTTAGTAATATTTCAACACAGCAATTACATTTTAAATAAATAAGTGAAAGTCTGCAGACACTTATTCAAAAGAGATGCTCGTAGCATTGTGTTGTATTTTTAAAATTTATAGCTGTGTTCAGTGGATTCTAGTGGCATTTAGTGAGTTTATTTCCTTTATGGTTTTAATTAGGAAACCTACTGGAATTGTGGATAGCTATGCAAGCTAGGGGAATGGATATGCTTTATTTGATTATACTGGATGTTGGTGATTTTTTTTCTGTAATAAAATTTCAGGGGTGTTATGGTGTTAGTTGTGGTTTTTTTTCTTTTTCTTTTTTTTAAGAATGGTAAAAATGAAACTCAATATTTATTTAAAGACATTGAGAACGTTGCACAAATATGTGCTTATTGAGAAAGTTGAATTTCTCTAGGAAATAACGCTCCAATTTCTATGTTTTGACTCCATATCAGTTTGAGATTAGGGGCTTGTGAAACTTTAACTAAACAATGTAAATATTTGGAAAAACATTTGTGGTGGTGATCTGAGGCAAAACAGATGGCAAAGGCCTGAAATAAATGAACCATTTTCTAAGATTTGCCAGAAGAGCCCACTTAGAGTTCTCTTTGGATTTTTCAGTTAAGTATAAGAATATATCTGGGTCACTCTGTCAGCTTATCTTTTACCTCCATAATTGGGAACCAAAGGAACCATCAGCAACATGGACACAGCCATGAAACTGAGGGTCAACAACCAAACTGAGTATGGTTGGTGGCCATACTGATTCCAACAGAAACTGTGTTCTTGCACAGTTCTTTCTAATTGCATATATAATATATTAAATATATGTAAGCATAAGCTCTGCAACTTCTCATTAGATGAGGGGTTACATCCCATGCATCCCATGTGTTGTCTCCTTCAACCTGAAACCACAATGATTGCATTAAATGCAGTACTACATGTACTGTCTCTTCTTGAACTCATATTTCTGTCCTGCTTAGACCTCCTCTTACCAGTGTTGACTGCCAACTTTCTCTGCTTACCTCCACTCTGTCCTCACTATTAGCCCTTACTCATCCCACTTTTTAAGTCACAGTTCCACTGTAAAAAACTGTTAGATATTGACCTTTCCCTTCTCATCTTTCATTTCATTGACTTAACCTAAATCTAGAACCATTAAATTCTGGAGCAATAAGAATCTAACCTCACCCTCTTCTTTTATCGGTGAAGATAGAAGAAGAATATATAATGATATGTTCAAGGTTACATAGCTATATAGGAACATTACCAGAAGCATTTGTATTACATATGCCTCTCACATGTGTTAATACCACCATTATTTATGGCACTTTATGTCCTCAATTATTTTTTATCAAGGCATCATATAATAATAGCAGAAGTAAATCTGATAGTGATATGATGACATTAATTGATTTATTGAACCTATTAAGCCTAACTTATGTGTTAATTGTTATGAATACTGGGAATTAAGATGTAAATAGAATAGAAAAATTCCAAGCCTTCATGAACTTTACATTCCTGTGGTGGAAGATAGATTCTAAACTTATGTATAAGTGAAATATATAGTGGCTTGTGATGGTGCTGAAAATTCAATCAGGAAAGGAGGACAGAATATGTAGGGAGTTGTAGGTTCTGTGTGTATGTAGGTGAGGGAGCAGACAGAGATCAGGATTGGAGTGGTGAAACCAAGGATTTGGTGATGAGGAAACTAAATATACTGGAACTGAATCAATGAAGCTTATTCCCTTTTAAAAAATTTTTAAGTATAATTTAATCTATTACAATAGAACTCATAGGAAGTCATGAATTAGAAATTATGAATTTAGAGCAGAATGCACATTTGGCAATCAGTACAAAATATATGCCCTTTTGATTTAATTTTTGCTAATGAAGATGGATTACCAAATACAATCTTTCCAAATTTTGTTTTCTTCCTCCTGATATAACAGTGTAAAATTGTGGCAAAGAGTAATATGAGGAAGGATAGTTGACCCTGGCTGCCATCCTCATTACTTTATTTTTCTTTCAGAATCTCATTTATCATAAAGGTGTGGTTCACACACTGGCATGGCAATCATTAGTTAAGTTAATTTAAATCTAGAGTTTGCATTTCATTTTTAAGAACTGAGGTTCTTACTAGAAGGCAAAAAAAGTGTTTTATGAAGGCTGTGTGTAAGAGAAAAAGCAATATGCAGAAGGGATCTATAGCTGCCAGGGCATCAGCTCACATATCCATGTACTGGACATTCATAGAAGAAGGCAATGGCTTGGAAACTCCTTTACTGTGGAAAACTGGAGAGGGAATTGGTGCTCATGACTGAGAAGACAGAGAAATAAGTAGTGACCAGTTTTATCTGCTTTTCCTAATCGATTGAATGGTACACTGTTTCAAAACTGGGGTAAAAATCTTTCAGTTAGGTGGGGATGATAAGATAAGGGATATAATGACAATTATTTTTTCTTAACTTGTGTTTGTTTATATATACCATAGTTGGGGAGAAAAAGATATGTGAAATTTCCCTAGTGTTCTATTTACTTTTCTTAAATTTCTCTTTCCTTTCCCAATTTCCTTCCTTTCCCTGCTCTTGATGTTGGAGTTGCTTAGAGTTCTTTCTTTTGTTCACTGCTCTGCTCCCTCTAGTTCTTTCCCTTGGATTAGCTTGTCTATTAACAGGGATTTAGTTGTCACCTAAATGGTGATTAGATCCCAATCTCTCTCTCCACACTTCATTTCATTTCATTTCTCTTATCACTAGACTAGTAATATTTCACTTGTACATGATATGGGCACCTCAAGTGCTTTAGTTACAGAAATAAACCACTGTTTGCTTTACAAATTTTCTCATCCTTTTTAGTCTCCATTTCATTATTTGTCCCATCTCCCAAGCCAGATACTCAGGTTAGTTTTGACTAATCACTTTTTATCATTAATAAAGCCCCTTAATGGATCACAGCCTTTAATGACAAAGGGACTTGTATACATCAGTGAAGCTATGAGCCATGCCAGGCAGGGCCACTCAGATGGTGGGTCATAGTGGAGAGTTCTGACAAAATGTGGTCCACTGGAGGAGGGAATGGCCAACCACTCCAGTATTCTTGCTGCAAGAACCCCATGAGGTTATAAAGGGCAAAAAGGTTTGACACAAGAAGATGAGCCCCACAGATCAGAAGGCATCCTCTGCTCTTCTGCTGGGGAAGAGCAGAGGGCAATTACTAATAGCTCCAGAAAGAATGAAGTGGCTGGGCCAAAGTGGAAAGGATGCTAGTTTTGGATGTGTCTGGTGGTGAAATTAAAGTCTGATGCTGTAAAGAACAATATTGCATAAGACCTGGACTGTTAGGCCATGAATCTAGGTATGTGGATATGGTCAAGCAGGAGATGGCAAGAGTGAATATCAACATGTTAGGAATCAATGAACTAAAAATGGACAGGAATGGGTAAATTTAATTCAGATGACCATTATATCTACTACTGTGGGCAAGAATACCTTAGAAGAAGTGGAGTAGACTTTATAGTCAACAAAGAGTCCAAAATGAGGTGTATGTTAGTCACTCAGTTGTGTCTGAATTTTCGTGACTCCATGGACTGTAGGCTGCCACACTTATCTGTCCATGGAATTCTCCAAGGAAGAATACTAGAGTGGGTAGCCATTCCTTTCTTCAGGGGATCTTTCCGATCCAGGGATCAAACCTGGGTCTCCTGCATTGCAGGTAGATTCTTTACTATCTGAGCTACCAGAAAGATCCCCTGAAATGCAGTACTTGGGTGCAATCTCAAAAATAACAGAACAATCTCTGTTTGTTACCAAGGCAAACCATTCAATATCACAGTAATCCAAGTTTATGCCCAACACATAATGCCAATGAAGTTGAAGTTGACTGTTTCTATAAAGACCTACAATACCTTCTAGAACTAACACCAAAAATGATGTCTTTTTCATCAGAGGGGATTGGAATGTTAAAGTAGGGAGTCAAGAGATAACATGGAATAACAGATAAGTTTGGCCTTGGAGTAAAAAATGAAGCAGGGTGAAGAGTAACAGAGTTTTGTCGAGAGAACACACTGCTATGTCAAGAGTCATAGCAAATACTCTCCTCCAATAACACAAGAGATGACTTTACACATGGATATCACCAGATGGTCAATACTGAAATCAGATTGATCATATTCTTTGCAGCCAAAGATGGAGAAGCTTTATACAATCAGCAAAAATAAGACCTGGAGCTGACTGTGGCTGGATCATGAACTCCTGATTGCAAAATTCAGGCTTAAATTGAAGAAAGTAGGGAAAATCAGTAGGCTGTTCAGGTATGACCTAAATAAAATTTCATATGATTTTACATTGGAGGTGACAAATAGATTCAAGGGATAGGATCTGGTAGGCAAAATGCCTCACAAATTATGAATGGAGGTTTGTAACATTGTACAGAAGGCAGCAAACAAAACCATCCCAAAGAAAAGGAAGTGGAAGAAGGCAAAGTGATTGTCTGAGGAGGCTTTACAAATAGCTGAGAAAAAAGAAGCAAAAGGTAAGGGAGAAAAGGAAAGATATACCCAACTGAATGCAGAGTTCCAGAGAATAGCGAGGAGAGGTAAGAAAGCCTTCTTGTGTGAACAGAGCAAAGAAATAAAGGAAAGCAATAGAATGGGAAAGACTAGAAATATCTTCAAGAAAATTAGAGATATCAAATTAGAGATATGCATGGATGGGCACAATAAAGGACAGATTCAATAAGGACCTAACAAAAGCAGAAGCCATGAAGATGATGTGGCAAGTATACACAGAAGAACTGTACAAAAAAGTCTTAATGATCCAGATAGCCATGATGGTGTGGTCACTCACCCAGAGCCAGACATCCTGAAGTGTGAAATTGGGGCCTTAGGAAGCATTAGTATGAACAAAACTAGTGGAGGTGATGGAATTCCAGGTGAACTATTTAAAAATCCTGAAAGATGATGCTGTTAATGTGTTGCACTTGATATATCAATAAATTTGGAAAACTCAGCAGTGGCCATGGGACTGGAAAAAGTCAGTTTTCATTCCAAGCCCAAAGATGGGCAATGCCAAAGATTATTCAAACTACCACATAATTGTGCTCATTTCACATGCTAGCAAGGTTATGTTCAAAATCCTTCAAGCTATACTTCAGCAGTATGTGCACTGAGAACTTCTAAATGTACAAGCTGGATGTAGAAAAGGTAGAGGAACTAGAGATCAAATTGCCAACATTCGTTGAATGATAGAGAAAGCAGAGAAATCCCAGAAAAACACCTACTTCTGCTTCATTGACTATGCTACAACTTTTGACTGTGTGGATCACAAAAAACTGTGGAAAATTCTTCGAGATGGGAATACCAGCCCACTGTACCTGTCTCCTGAGAAACCTGTATGTAGTCCAAGAAGCAACAGTTAGAACTGGACCATGGAACAATAAGCTGCTTCCAAATTCGGAAAGGAGTACGACAAGGCTCTATATTGTTGCCTTGCTTATTTAACTTATATGCAGAGTACATCATGTGAAATGCCAGCCTAGACGAATCAGAAGCTGGACTCAAGGTTGCCAGGAAAAATATTAATGACTTCAGATATGCAGATGGTACCACTGTAAATTGAAGAGGAACTAAAGAGCCTCTTGATGACGGTGAAAGAGGAGATTTAAAAAGCTTGTTCCTTCAAAAAACTGAGATCATGGCTCCAGTTCCACCATTTCATGTCAAACAGAAGGGAGAAAAGTAGAAGGAGTGGCAATTTTTCTTTTCTTTGGCTTTAAAATCACTGTGGATGATGACTGTAGCCAATTAATTAAAAGATGCTTGCTCCTTGGAAGAAAAGCTATGACAAATGTAGACGTGAAGTGAAAGTGAATGTCACTCAGTCATGTCTGACTCTTTGCAATGTCATGGGCTGTAGTCTGCCAGGCTCCTCTGTCTGTGGAATTCTCCAGGCAAAAATACTGGTATAGGTATCTGTTTCCTTCTTCAGGGGATCTTCCCAACCCAGGGATCAAACCCAGGTCTCCCTCATTGCAGGTGGATTCTTTACCATCTGAGCCATCTGGGAAGCCCACCTAGACAGCATATGGTCCCTGTATTCAAAGCTGTGGTTTTTCCAGTAGTCATGTATCGATATGAGAGCTGGACCATAAAGAAGGTTGAGCCAGGAAGAATTGATGTTTTTGAATTGTGGTGCTGGAGAAGACTCTTGAGAGTCCCTTGGACAGTAAGGAGATCAAACGTAAAGGAAATCAAACCTGGATATTCATTGGAAGGATTAATGCTGAAGCTGAAGCTCTAATTGGCCACCTGATGCAAAGAGCTAACTCATTGAAAAGACCCTGATGCTAGGAAAGATTGAGGGTGAAAGGAGAAGGGATTGGCAGAGGATAAGATCATTAGATAGCATCACCCACTCAAAGGACATGAATTTGAGCAAACTCAGAGAGATAGTGAGGGACAAGGAAGTCTGGTATGCTGCAGTCCATGGAGCTGTAAAGAGTCGGACACGGCTTAGCAATTGAATAACAACAAAGCTCTGAGCTTGCCAGTTTTATGTCCCAATAATATTTAGGGTTTCTTTGCCACTATTCCTGTAGCTCTAGCCTCACTTAATAATTTTCTCATCTCCATTTCTCCCCCAACTCCCTCCATCTTTCACTTTTGTGCTGAGAGAACTTTGAAAATGTAAATCTGACCACATTAATATTCTGCTTTGATCACTTCCTATAGTTGACTTCTTTAGAATTGAAATTTTTCTTACCTAGTCTAGCTTTATATTGCTTTATATTAATATTAATAGTAGAATCCTCTTTTTGGAAGGAAATTCAACAAAGGTATTAAATGATAAATCTATAGAATCCCAGAATTGAAAGGCCCCCTTTACAGGTCACCAGTGAAACATCTTTTTCCTCTCTAGAGGTATCCAAGCAGAAGCCATGTGTCAAGTAAGAGGGATTAAAAATGAAGAGAATCTAAGTCTTGGATATGAATGACCTGAATTAAACGAACTGTCAACTTTCATCCAAACTAACTCTGGACTGTTTGACTTAGAGAAGCATTACTAATTTTCTACGCTCAGGTTAATGACATTTTCTTCATGAAGCATTCCATCTTTCATTAGAAGTGATTGTGGTAACTTGATTTGGCCTTACGGACAGAATATGTCTTTTTACTTTTGACCCATGTACTAAGTAATGCTGAATAGGTATGTGAATACAAAGCAGCATTGAATTTTTGGTATTCAGTTTATATTGTTATTATTGCTATCATGTCAAGAATTCAGACTTTACCTTCAAGGAGACTTTAGTTCAAATTCTGGTTCTAGTTCTTAGTAGTTTTGTGATATTGGAAGAAATGATTGATTGATTGTGAAGCTTGGTCTCCTCTATGAATTGAAAATACTAGCTTTTGCTCTTAGGATTTTAGTAAGGATTTTCAGAAAAAGTAAACTTGAGAAATTCTTATTACCTTTTTATAAATGCAATTTTCACTTAAGTAACTTTTATTAGGCGCCAGCTTTCTGCTGTAATTCATCTAATCTTTATAAACAACACTATACTGGTTCTATTTCAGGTCCATTTTATAGAGAGGATGAAAGGCAGACAGGAACTAAGTAATATTCCAGTGTCTCACAAATAATAAAATAGTAGATCCAGTTGGATTTGAATCCAACTAGTCTGCAAATGTCAGGCTCTCAACCTCTGTGTTTCTCAAATTCAGCAAATACTCCTATTGATCAGTCACCTGCCCAAAGATGCTGGCAGCCAATCACACAGAAATCCAGCAGTTTTTTTTCCAAAGTTACTGTGAACCTTTGGTAGGCCAATTTAGTTCTCTTGTGTTTCCCTGATAAATCTGCAAATGAGCAGAAGGCTCCTTGGAGGAATGGAGGAGCAACGTTTTGGAGACATAAAACAAGCTTTTAATTAATCCATCATAATCAGATTTTTAGAAGACTTAACTGGATTAGAAAGACTCTTTAACAGTAAATTACTTACTGAAACAGAATGAAGGAAACTCTATTTGTCAGGCATAACCCAATAGGTAGAAATAAAGCCCAAAGCGTAGCAAACATTGTGGACTCAGTTAAATTGCACATATTTACCTGTCCCTTGCCACCATGATTAAGTAAGTGCTTCCAAACTGTTGACAGTTTGGTCATAACCAAAGCCCACTAATCATAGGGTACTAGACAACTCATTTATTCGCCAGGGGAAAAAAGAGAATGGCATGATCTAATGAGGTTTTCCTATCAGTAATATCTGTGAAACATATTATTTAGTAATACTTCAGAGAGATGCATATGTAATTTGAAGTGAATTAATATAACCAGCAGAGTCTATTTTGGGACTCAAATCCAATTGCAGTTGTTATGGCATGCTTGTCCTTGTGTGCCTGCCTGGTTACCAGGAAAAATTCTGTTCTGAGCTCAGTGTTATGCAGAAGAGAATGTACTTTGTCTGGGCCTTTTGGAAGCTTATGTTACTGACTGACTGAGGGATCCCTAATCAGCTTGCATTACTGACTGACTACAGCACCTCTGACTCTCCAGCTCATATCTTTATTGTCCATGTACTTGTTTGTGCATAATAAATGTCAAATAAATACTGAATTAATGAAAAAGAGTCAGTCACTCAACCCCACTCTCAGGAGTTTGGGAGAGAGCAGCAATTTCTGGGATGAACTAGAACCCCTTCTGAGAGTATTTTTGAAAATGACTTGGTCAAACTCAGCAGTCAGGCTGGTTAGGGGAATTGAATGTGTTCTGTGTGAGGCAAAAGTCACTTATATCAGGATTTAACCAGGTATCTGGAGGCTGGAGGCAGAATTCTAGACATATGTGATATAGCCTCACTAGTTTGACACTTGTCAATCACTTGTTTGACAACATGCTGTGTAACTGGGGCTTTTACATGAAGAGACAAGTTTTCAGAGAAAAGAATCATTTAGGTTCCCAAGTCTTTATAAAAACTAGGCAATGTTTAATAGTGATAGGGAAATATTAGAGATTTCACTAACCCGAGAGTTAATTGGAGTTTATTGCCCATAACACAGTTGCCCATTAAATGGCTCAACTGTGTAGGTCTTAGCAGATTGGTAAGGGCCAGGCCCCTGCACTAGTTCATAAGGAATGGAAGCTTTCTTACGATAAGGCACTATTGTGCCTTTAACTCTGTAGAAGTATTACCAAGGGATCATGAGCTTTTCAGGTGCCCATAAAAATGTCTGAGTGAAAGTATTGCCTACAAATATGAAAAGACAATACAAAAAATTAAATCAACAGGGGTGGTCCTAAGATGGTGGAGGAATAGGACGGGAGACCACTTTCTCCCCCACAAATTCATCAAAAGAACATTTCAATGCTGAGTAAATTCCACAAAACAACTTCTGAATGCCGGCAGAGGACATCAGGCACCCAGAAAAGCAGCTCATTGTCTTCGAAAACAGTCATCATCAGCCTGAGAAGGTGTGCCAGCTGTACACCCAGAAAACTGAGCAGCAGGGACGGGAGAGGCGATAAGCTGCAGCGACCGCGCTCGCCAAACACCTGAGCTACTCGGACCTGGGAAGGGCACAAAACGCAGGCCAAACTGGGTCTGCACCTCTGAGGACTACCTGAGTGCCTGAGCCTGAGCCGCTTAGACCTGGGAGGCACATGCAGCCCAGGGCTGGCCTCAGACGTTTCCCAGCAAAGCAACCTAGAGCCTGAGCTGTGTGTGCTGTGAGTGCGGGCAGGCCCAGCGTGGCTGAGACACTGCGAGCACATGCCAGTGTTATTTGTTTGCAGCATCCCTCCCTCCCCACAGCACGACTGAACAAGTGAGCCTAAAAAATGTGTCCACCAACACCCTCCTTGTGTCAGGGCAGAAATCAGACAATGAAGAGATCAGCAAACAGAAGAAGCTAAAACAGAGGGAACCGCCTTGGAAGTGACAGGTGAAATAGATTAAAACCCTGTCGTTAGGACCTACTACATAGGAAGGGGCCTATAGATATTGAGAAACATAAGCCGGACCAAGGAACTATCCGAAAATGAACTGACCCCACACTGCCCACAACAACACCAGAGAAAGTCCTAGATATATCTTCACTATTTTTACGATCATTCTTTTTTTGGTGTTTGTTTTTTCTTTTTTTTTTAACATTAAAAATTTTTTAAGTCCTCTATTTCTCCTTTAATTTTCATTTTTATAATCTACTATTACTTTTCAAAAAAAAGACCCTATTTTTAAAGCAAACTTCATATATATATATATTTTTAAATAATTCTTGTGACTTTTTTCTTCTTCTTTTCTTTAATATTGTAATTTTGAAAATCCAACCTCTACTCTAGATTTTTAATCTTCATTTTTTGTATTTGTTATCAATTTTGTACCTTCAAAAACCCAATCTTCAGTACCCACTTTTACTTGAGAGCGAGATTACTGGCTTGACTGCTCTGTCCTCCTTTGGACTCTCCTTTTTCTCCACCAGGTTGCCTCTGTCTCCTCCCTCCCCTTGCTCTTCTCTACCCAACTCTGTGAATTGCTGTGTGTTCCAGACGGTGGAGAACACTTAGGTAACTGATTACTGGCTGGATCTGTCTCTCTCCTTTTCATTCCCCTCTTTTATACTCCTGCCCACATCTGTCTCCTTCCTCCCTCTCCTCTTCTCTGTATAACTCCATGAACATCTCTGAGCAATCCAGACTATGGAGCACGCATAAGGAAGTGATTACTGGCTAGCTTCCTCTCTCCTCTTTTGATTCCACACTCCCCGCTCCCTCTTCTCTTCTCTATGTAACTCTGTGAACCTCTCTGGGTGTCACTCAATGTGGAGAAACCTTTCATCTTTAACCTAGATGTTTTATCAATGGTGTGGTACAGAAGGAGAAGTCTTGAGACTACTGTAAAAATAAAACTGAAAACCAGAAGCAGGAGGCTTAAGTCCAAATCCTGAGAACATCAGAGAACTCCTGACTCCAGGGAACATTAATCAATAGGAGCTCATCAAATGCCTCCATACCTACACTGAAACCAAGCACCACCCAAGTGCCAACAAGTTCCAGAGCAAGACATACCACGCAAATTCTCCAGCAACACAGGAACACAGCCCTGAGCTTCAATATACAGGCAGCTCAAAGTTACTCCAAAACCATTGACATCTCATAACTCATTACTGGACATGTCATTGCACTCCAGAGAGAAGAAATCCAGCTCCACCCACCAGAACACCGACACAAGCTTCCCTAACCAAGAAACCTTGACAAGCCACTGATACAACCCCACCCACAGTGAGGAAACTCTGTAATAAAGAGAGCTCCACAAACTGCCAGAATACAGAAAGGCCACCCCAAACGCAGCAATATAAACAAGATGAAGAGACAGAGGAGTACACAGCAGGTAAAGAACAGGATAAATGCCCATCAAACCAAACAAAAGAGGAAGAGATAGGGAATCTACCTGATAAAGAATTCTGAATAATGATAGTGAAAATGATCCAAAATCTTGAAATCAAAATGGAATCACAGATAAATAGCCTGGAGACAAGGATTGAGAAGATGCAAGAGAGGTTTAACAAGGACCTAGAAGAAATAAAAAAGAGTCAATATATAATGAATAATGCAATGAATGAGATCAGAAACACTCTGGAGGCAACAAATAGTAGAATAACAGAGACAGAAGATAGGATTAGTGAAATAGAAGATAGAATGGTAGAAATAAATGAATCAGAGAGGAAAAAAGAAAAACAAATTAAAAGAAATGAGGACAATCTCAGAGACCTCCAGGACAATATGAAACGCTCCAACATTTGAATTATAGGAGTCCCAGAAGAAGAAGACAAAAAGAAAGATCATGAGAAAATCCTTGAGGAGATAATAGTTGAAAACTTCCCTAAAATAGGGAAGGAAATAATCACCCAAGTCCAAGAAACCCAGAGAGTCCCAAACAGGATAAACCCAAGGCAAAACACCCCAAGACACATATTAATCAAATTAACAAACATCAAACACAAAGAACAAATATTAAAAGCAGCAAGGGAAAAACAACAAATAACACACAAGGGGATTCCCATAAGGATAACAGCTGATCTTTCAATAGAAACTCTTCAGGCCAGAGGGAATGGCAAGACATACTTAAAGTGATGAAAGAAAATAACCTACAGCCCAGATTACTGTACCCAGTAAGGATCTCATTCAAATATGAAGGAGAAATCAAAAGCTTTACAGACAAGCAAAAGCTGAGAGAATTCAGCACCACCAAACCAGCTCTCCAACAAATGCTAAAGGATCTTCTCTAGACAGAAAACACAAAAAAGGTGTATAAACCCAAACCCAAAACAATAAAGTAAATGGCAACAGGATCATACTTATCAATAATTACCTTAAACATAAATGGGTTGAATGCCCCAACCAAAAGACAAAGACTGGCTAAATGGATACAAAAACAAGACCCCTATATATATTGTCTACAAGAGACCCACCTCAAAACAAGGGACACGTATAGACTGAAAGTGAAGGGCTGGAAAAGGATATTCCATGCAAATAGAGACCAAAAGAAAGCAGGAGTAGCAATACTCATATCAGATAAAATAGACTTTAAAACAAAGGCTGTGAAAAGAGACAAAGAAGGACACTACATAATGATCAAAGGATCAATCCAAGAAGAAGATATAACAATTATGAACATATATGCACCCAACATAGGAGCACCACAATATGTAAGACAAATGCTAACAAGTATGAAAGGGGAAATTAACAATAACACAATAACAGTAGGAGACTTCAATACCCTACTCACACCTATGAATAGATCAATTAAACAGAAAATTAACAAAGAAATACAAACTTTAAATGATACAATAGACCAGTTAGACCTAATTGATATCTATAGGACATTTCATCCAAAAACAATGAATTTCACCTTTTTCTCAAGTGCTCACGGAACCTTCTCCAGGATAGATCACATCCTGGGCCATAAATCTAGCCTTGATAAATTCAAAAAATTGAAATCATGCCAAGCATATTTTCTGACCATAATGCATTAAGATTATAGATCTCAATTACAGGAGAAAAACTATTAAAAATTCCAACATATGGAGGCTGAACAACACAATTCTGAATAACCAACAAATCACAGAAGAAATCAAAAAAGAAATCAAAATATGCATAGAAACTAATGAAAATGAAAACACAACAACCCCAAACCTGTGGGACACTATAAAAGCAGTGCTAAGAGGAAAGTTCTTAGCAATACAGGCACACCTGAAGAAACAAGAAAAAAAGTCAAATAAATAACCTAACTCTACACCTAAAGCAACTATAAAAGGAAGAAATGGGTAACCCCAGGGTTAATAGAAGGAAAGAAATCTAAAAAGTTAGGGCAGAAATAAATGCAAAAGAAACAAAAGAGACCATAGCAAAAGTCAACAAAGCCAAAAGCTGGTTCTTTGAAAGGATAAATAAAATTGACAAACCATTAGCCAGACTCATCAAGAAACAAAGGGAGAAAAAGCAAATCAATAAAATTAGAAATGAAAATGGAGAGATCACAACAGACAACACAGAAATACAAAGGATCATAAGAGACTACTATCAGCAATTGTATACCAATAAAATGGACAACGTGGAAGAAATAGACAAATTCTTAGAAAAGTACAACTTTCCAAAACTGAACCAGGAAGAAATAGAAAATCTTAACAGACCCATCACAAGCACAGAAACTGAAACTGTAATCAGAAATCTTCCAGCAAACAAAAGTCCAGGTCCAGATGGCTTCACAGCTGAATTCTACCAAAAATTTCGAGAAGAGCTAACACCTATCCTACTCAAACTCTTCCAGAAAATTGCAGAGGAAGGTAAACTTCTAAACTCATTCTATGAGGCCACCATCACCCTAATACCAAAACCTGACAAAGATGCCACAAAAAAAGAAAACTACAGGCCAATATCACTGATGAACATAGATGCAAAAATCCTTAACAAAATTCTAGCAATCAGAATCCAACAACACATTAACAAGATCATACACCATGACCAAGTGGGATTTATCCCAGGGATGCAAGGATTCTTCAATATCTGCAAATCAATCAATGTAATTCACCACATTAACAAATTGAAAAATAAAAGCCATATGATTATCTCAATAGATGCAGAGAAGGCCTTTGACAAAATTCAACATCCATTTATGATAAAAACTCTCCAGAAAGCAGGAATAGAAGGAACACACCTCAACATAATAAAAGCTATATATGACAAACCCACAGCAAACATTATCCTCAATGGTGAAAAATTGAAAGCATTTCCCCTAAAGTCAGGAACAAGACAAGGGTGCCCACTTTCACCGCTACTGTTCAACATAGTTCTGGAAGTTTTGGCCACAGCAATCAGAGCAGGAAAAGAAATAAAAGGAATCCAAATTGGAAAAGAAGAAGTAAAACTCACTGTTTGCAGATGACATGATCCTCTACATAGAAAACCCTAAAGACCCCACCAGAAAATTACTAGAGCTAATCAATGAATATAGTAAAGTTGCAGGATATAAAATCAACACACAGAAATCCCTTGCATTCCTATACACTAATAATGAGAAAGTAGAAAAAGAAATAAAGGAAACAATTCCATTCACCATTGCAACGAAAAGAATAAAATACTTAGGAATATATCTACCTAAAGAAACTAAAGACCTACATATAGAAAACTATGAAACACTGATGAAAGAAATCAGAGGACACTAATAGATGGAGAAATATACCATGTTCATGGATTGGAAGAATCAATATAGTGAAAATGAGTATACTACCCAAAGCAATCTACAGATTCAATGTAATCCCTATCAAGCTACCAATGGTATTTTTCACAAAGCTAGAACAAATAATTTCACAATTTGTATGAAAATACAAAAAACCTCGAATAGCCAAAGCAATCTTGAGAAAGAGTGGAACTGGAGGAATCAACCTGTCTGACTTCAGGCTCTACTACAAAGCCACAGTCATCAAGACAGCACAAAGACAGAAATATAGATCAATGGAACAAAATAGAAAGCCCAGAGATAAATCCACACACCTATGGACACCTTATCCTTGACAAAGGAGGGAAGAATATACAATGGATTAAAGACAATCTCTTTAATAAGTGGTGCTGGGAAAACTGGTCAACCACTTGTAAACGTATGCAACTAGAACACTTTCTAACACCATACACAAAAATAAACTCAAAATGGATTAAAGATCTAAATGTAAGACCAGAAACTATAAACTGCTAGAGAAGAACATAGGCAAAACACTCTCCGACATAAATCACAGCAGGATCCTCTATGACCCACCTCCTAGAATACTGGAATACATTTATTCTATTACTTGTTAGATTTATTAATAATTAAATGTTCATTTTATTTGGAAACAACTTGGAGATTGAATTTTTTTACTTTGCCAAAATTCTCAAGATGAGTGATAATTATGGAGAATTTGTGTACCATATTCTTTCTAAAACAAAATTATAAAGCTCTTTTAAAATGTTATAGCAAAATACTATGTTAATTATATCTAACAAGGGCATGGAAGCATTTTAACATATTTGACAAAATAGTATGGTTACCCTAGGCTAAAGTAACTTGAATTAGAGTTTAATTTTTAGCAATAGGAAAAATGTCCACATAAACAACATCAGGGAAGTTCAAGAGAAAACCTCTGGGAAGTCTAACTGATAGGCAGAGTCTAGGGACGGAGACAAGGCAATCTGAGCCACCTCACTGTCAATAAGTAGTGTTTCCTCCCACACCATGAGATAACTGGCAAAAGCAAGTCATGGCCATAGCTTTAGAGAACCCAAACTGGGATTTAGGGTCAGGATTCTTATTGTGGATAAGTCAGATGCTGAAGAATTTGTTTATGAGACCCATGAGTTTTAAGCCAGAATCCAGTTTGCTCTCTGATCAAAAATAGGTGTCAGAGCCTATGAGGATCAAGATAGTCAAGGTGCATTTAGTAGGCACCTACTATGTGCCAGGGACTATGCTAAATACTGGGTATACAGTAGCAAACAATCAGATGCTAACTCATAGAACAGTGTTTACTGTCTAATGAGAAACAGAGAGAAACAGACATCAAACCTATAATGAGTGTCATAAGTGCTACTAAGAAGTACAAGGTGCTAAGAAACTAGCACAAAGACTGGGAGCAAGAGACCAAGACAGGGCGTTACAGAAAAAGCAAACATGAGCAAGCATGCCCAGAACTAGGGGTTTTATTAATAAGAGAATTTTCTGTCAGCAGAGGACATCACAAGCACAAGTTGCTAGAGGGCTGGATGGGAGTGGGGCTTGGGGACACAGCTGTAGATTTTGTGGTACTGCTACACCAATCAGGGCTCTCGGCAAGCCCTTCCTGGATAGGATCTTTCCCAGGGGCAATATGTGACACTGAGAAATGCCTTCTTGGAATATGTTTGAGGAGCTCTATATTAAGTGCTTTCTCTCATGAATGAGCTATCGTTAAAACCTTTTTCTTATACTATCATTTTCTTTCAGATACTGTGGCTACTACCATCCTTGCAAATAATCAGTGTCAATCTATTGGACTGTCCAGTTGAGAAATCTGTCCTTTTAAATCTTTTATATGTAACTGAGGCCCTTGCAGCCTCAGGCATCCCTAACACATGTATAATTCTTTAGAATTATAAAGAAGTTATTTTCAGGACCAATTAACATCATCATCAAAAATATTATGCATGGCACACATCTCATGCAAGCAGCAAGCACTGACTGTACAAAATACTTTCAACTGGAACCCACCCAGTTCAAATGACTTCATGAAGAGAAAATAAATACCAGTGAGCAGGCAGCTTGATTTGAGTAGAGTAGACTTTTTTGTTTGTTTTCTTTTTCTACCTCCAGCAGCCCTTCACAGAGTGCCTTACTCATGAAATATTTCTTAAATGAAAAGTATATAGAAATTGGTGTATCTTTCCAATGCCATATCTGATTCTTTTTCTTTTAATTGAAAATTTTTATTGAGATAATCATAGGTTCATATCTGATTTTGAAAGTCAACTAGTCCAAGCTGAATCACCTACCTTTTTTTTTTTTTTTTTCAATTTAGAGGTTGTCCCCCTGTCCTGTCCCTTTGCCTTCCTCTGGAGGGGAGAGATGAAATGTGATAATGCAGCCATTTGTATTAAGCATGTTCTAGCTGAAAGGCCTTTGTGTAGGTGTTTTGACTCTCAGAGAAAGGTAGTCATTGTTTGTCTCTAGTATTGGAAGATGACCTCACTGATAGGGTTGTATCTCCAAGTGACTGAAATGGCTATGGTCTCAGAGGCGTGTGGGAAGGTTTTGCTTTGGTTTGTGGTGAGAGTCTGTTTGCAGGGCCTGGTATTTGTAGCACAACCTTTCTTTAGGCTGCTTGTCAAGATGAGTTGGCTCACGTCTGTTAGCTGCACACCAGGTTCCTCTGTTAGTGGGTGTTCTATTCCAGAATTCCATAGTTATCGAGAAATGGACTATGTCAACACAAGGTTTTATTGTGTTTTGAAGCACTTTGGGGCCTCTGACAGCTGCTCTCATTTTTCAGAGCAAACTGCTGCTGAAGGTTTGGCAAAGGTTAATTTTTAAATGGATTCTATGCTGCTATATGTGGCATCTCCCTCGGTATTTGAATCATTCAGCACATAACCCTACTGTTAAGTCATTTTTTTTTCTTGAAATTTTTGTTGGTCACCTTTAAAGCTGCATCAATCTTGGTAATGGAAAAAAAGTCGATGTAATGATCTGCTTTGAAAATAAACAGTATAACTTCACTTTGGCGTCGAGAGCCTATTATCATGTGGTAACATCATTCTATTCCAATGACATTATCTACTAAGGATATTATGATGGTGGAAAATATTTCAATTTTGTTATCGGAACAATGAAGCTGTGATATTTAATTATAGAGAAGTGTGCTTAATTTGGGGAATCTGGTATGTTGACTGTCAACAGTTTACTCATAAGAAGCTTGGGCAGTGGTAATCAAACTTGAATAGAATATTATTTAGTAACCCACCCTTGTTATGTATTCAGCACTTTTCCTCACTTTCTGAAGTCTTATCCTTTGAAATTTGAGTTCTTTCATTGTTTGCTGATTATCAAATTAATTAATGAGCTCATTTACAAACTGTAATGATGGGTAGTGATGAATAGCTAAGCAGTAGAGAGTAACGTCACCAGTTTTTATTCTGTGAGGATGAAACCTGTATGAATGACACAGCAAGAAATGTATTTGCAAACTGAAATGTTAAAAAATTAGGGAAAGCGCATTCTCTCCCTCCATATGGGCACACACACACACTCACAGAATGGTGAGGAAATTAAAAGAGAGCCCTACAACTACATTGATTAAACTGTTATGTGATGAATAAAAGTTGTCTTTAAAAAGAATCGAATCGCCAGTCTATGTCCGATGCAGGATACAGCCTGCTTGGGGCTGGTGCACGGGGATGATCCAGAGGGATGTTGTGGGGAGGGAGGTGGGAGGGGGGTTCATGTTTGGGAATGCATGTACACCCATGGTGGATTCATGTCAATGTACGGCAAAACCAATACAGTACTGTAAAGTAAAATAAAGTAAAAAAAAAAAAAAAAAAAAAGGAAATAACCGAAAAAAAATGGTGGTAAAGGTGGCATTGGTATAACATTTGAAAGGCAATTCATGGTACCTCCTATTCTGTAGTAACTTTCCTGCTGACAATCAGTTGTGCCATTCTATACCTTCTTGAAATATTAGTTGACTTACAATTTTAGCTTCAGGTATACAACATAGTGGGCTTCCCTGATGACTTGTACAGTAAAGAATCTGCCTGCAATGCAGGAGACCCATGTTTGATCCCTGGGTCAGGAAGATCCCCTGGGGAAGGGCATGGCAACTCACTCCAGTATTCTTGCCTGGAGAATTCCATGGAGAGAGGAGCCTGGCAGTCTATAATCTATGGGGTCACAAAGAGTCACACACAACTGAGCAACTAACACACTCATACAACATAGTGATTTGATATTTTTGTATGCCACACACCATAGTGAAAAAGTGACAGTATTAGTTGCTCAGTCATATCCTACTGTTTGAGACCCAGTGAATTGTAGCCTTCCAGGCTCCTCAGTCCATGAGATTCTTCAGGCCAGAATACTGGAGTGGGTTGCTATTCCCTTTTCTAGGGGATCTTCCTGACCCAAGGATCAAATCTGGGTCTCCTGCATTGTAGGCAGATTCTTTACTGTCTAAGCCACCAGGGAAGTCTCATATAAAGTTATTAAAATAATATTGACTATTTTTTTCTGCCATACATTGTTATCACCATGACTTATTTTTTTATTGGAGTATAATTGCTTTATTACGCTATGTTCATTTCTGCTATACAATGAAGTCTATCATCTATGTGTATACATATACACCCTCCCTTATTTTGTAACTGGTAGTTTCTATTATACCTCTTAATTACCTTCACTATTTCACTCATCCTCCCATCCCTCTCCCCTTTGGCAACTATTAGTTTGTTCTCTGTATCTTTGAGTCTGTTTCTATTTTCTTTCTTTACTTGCTTCAGTTTTCATATTTCACATATAAATAAAAATGTGTAGTATTTGTCTTTCTCTGACATTTCACTAAACATAATACCCTCTAGGTCCATCCAAGTTGTCAAAAATGCAAATTGTGATATTCTATTTCTACATGCACAAGAGCATGCACACATGCGCACACACCTACACGCACGCAATCTACTTTACTTTTCTTTATCCATTCATCTGTTAATGGACACTTAGGTTGCTTCCATATCTTGGCTATTGTAAATAATGTTGCAATGAATATTGGGATGCACATATCTTTTCATTTTTTTTCTTTTTTTTTGCTGTGCCATGAAGCTTATGGGATATTAGTTCCTCGACCAGGGATTGGAACTGGGCCCTCAGCAGTGAAAATGTGGAGTCCTAACCACTGGACAGCCAGGGAATTCCTGGAAAGTCATCTTTTCAAATTAGTGTTTTTATATTCTTTGCATAAATACCCAAATGTGGAATTACTGGATTGTATGGATGTTGTTTAGACTCCATGTGTTTTTGTTTTTTCTTAAATTTTTTCTTTGTAGAATTGATTTCTAGTTTTATATATTGTGGTTTGGTAAAGATGCTTACTATGAGTTCAGTCTTCTTAAAGTTACTGAGACTTGTTTTATGGTTTAACATGTGATCTATCCTGGAGAATGTTTCATATGCACTTGAAAAAAAATGATGTGTATTCTCTTTTTGGTTGGGATGTTCTGTAGATATCTATTAGGTTCAATATGACACTTAAGGCCACTGTTTCTTTATTGATTTTCTGTCTGGAATGATGTAAGTAGGGGTATTATCATTGTATTACTGTCAATTTCTCCCTGTATGTCTATTTGTATTTGCTTTATATATTTAGGTGCTCCTATGTTGGGCACATATATATTTACAAATATTCTATTGTCTCTTGGATTGACCACTTTATTGTTATGTGATGCCCTTTTTTTATGTTTTGTTAATAGCCTTTGTCTTAAGTATATTTTTTCTAATATGAGTTTTGCTGAAGCTTTCTGTTTGTTTATTTCCATTTGCATGAAATATCTTCACTTTCTTTCTTTGTGTGTCTTTAGCTCTGAAGTGAATCTCTTATAGGCAGTACATATATATGTCTTGTTTGTTGTTTTCTTATCCAGCCATTCTTTATCTTTTGATTGGAGAGATTTGTCCATTTATATTTAAAATGGTTGTTGATAGGTATGTACATTTTGTTGATTGTTTTCTGGTTTCTTTTTTGTTTTTGCAGTTCTTATGTGTTTCTTCTCTTAGTCTATTTCTTTTTGTTTGATGATTTTCTTTAGTGCTGTGTTTGGGTTCCTTTGTCTTTATTTTTTGTGTGTCTATTGTAGGTCTTTGGTTTGTGGTTTTCATGAAGTTCATATATGTTGACCTATGTATATAGCTATTTGTTTTAAGTTGTTGGTTACTTTAGTTCAAACACATTGTAAAAGCTCTACATTTTAAAGTTTCTCCCCTTCAATTAAAAAAAATTATTGGCATATGTTTGATTTATAATATTGTGTGAATTTCAGGTATATAGCAAAGTGAATCAGTTATACATGTGCATATATTCACTCTTTTTTAGATTCTTTCCCCATATAGGTCATTATAGAGTATTGAGTAGAGTTCTCTATGCTATACAGTAGGTCCTTATCAGTTATCTATTTTATACATAGTAGTGTGTATATGGCAATCCCAATCTCCCAGTTTATCTTTCCTCCCTTTTTCCCCTGGTAAACATTTTATGTTTTTGACAGCATATTTTACATTTTTTTATTTTGTGTATCCCTTAACCATTTATTGCAGTTATAGTTGGTTTATGTCTTTTGTCCTTTAACCTTCATATTAGCATTTTAAGTGGTTGATCCACTTCCTTTGTATACATTTGACTTTACCACTGAGGTGTTTGGTTTTTTTCCCATATAGTTCTAATTTCTAGTTATGGCATTGTCTTTCTTTTTTTTTTAATGACGACCCTTTAGCATTTCTTATAAGTCTGGTTTAGTGGTGATGAACTCTTGTTTTTGCTTGTCTGGGAAACTTTATCTCTCCTTTAGTTCTGAATGATCAATTTGCCTGGTAGAATATCCTTGGTTTTAGGCTTTTTTTCTTTCAATGCTTTAAATATATCATGCCACTCCCTTCTGGCTGGCAAAGTTTCTGGTAAAAAAATGAGTTGATAGCCTTTTGGCAATTTCCTTGTGTGTGACTTGTTTTTCTCTTGCTGCCTTAAAAATTCTCTGTTTTTAAATTTTGGGCCTAGTTATCCTGGACCTGGATATCTCTTTCTTTTCCCAGGTTAGGGAGGTTTTCAGCCATTATTTAATCAGATGCATTTTCTGACCCTTTCTCTCTCTCTTCTGCTTCTGAGACCCCTATCATGCAAATGTTAGTATACTTGGTGTTGTTCAAGATATCCCTTAAACTATCCTCATTTTTTAAAATTAATTTTTAATGCTATTCTGATTGGGTCATTTCTGTCATTCTATCTTCCAGGTCACTTATACATTTTTCAGTATCACTTAATCTGCTGTTGACTCTCTCTAATGTATTTCTCATTTCAGTTGTTCTGTTCTACTCTGGTTTTTAAAAAACATTTTCTAAATCTATTGAAGTTCTCACTGCATTTCTCTTTTGCTGAGTTTAGCGTGCATCATTAGGACCATAACTTTGAACCCTTTATTAGACAAATTATTTATCGCCATTTCATTAGGATTTTTCTTAGGTTTTATCTTATTCTTTCATTTGAAACTAATTTCTTATTTTGTTTGATCTTTCTGTTTCTATGAGTTGGGTAAAGCAGTTACCTCTATTGGTCTTGAAGTTGTGACCTTGTGTAGGCCATTCTTATGCAGAAAGCTTGTGCTTAAATGGGAGGGCTGAAGTGAGCACAGGCCAGGGCTTTTGTGGGAGATACCAGGTGCTGCCATCTTAGTGGGAGGGCTGGAGATGAATCTTATTATGGGTTGGGGATTTTCTAGGGTGGGACAAGGGCTGCTGACTTGGTGGATTTGTTGGAGCCAGAACCAGGCATGGGCCAGGGGGCTGCTGATACAGTCTTGACAGGATAGCTAGAGTGCCAGGTGCTATTCAATCTGCTGCTTCTGTACTAGAACTTGGAGGAAATGAGTTTGTGTTCAACCCCTTTAAGAGCAAAATATTGGTTTCCCACAGCTCTTAAGGACTTAAACCCTGTTCATTTTCAGCCAGTTATGGGAGCTCACCTTCCTGGTGTTGGACCCTAGGGATAGGGTGTCCAGTTCAGTTCAGTCACTGAGTTGTGTCTGACTCTTTGTGACCCCATGAATAGCAGCACCCCAGGCCTCCCTGTCTATCACCAAACCCCGGAGTTCGCTCAGACTCATGTCCATTGAGTCAGTGATGCCATCCAGCCATCTCATCCTCTGTCATCCCCTTCCCCTCCTGCCCCCAATCCCTCCCAGCATCAGAGTCTTTTCCAATGAGTTAACCCTTTGCACGAGGTGACCAAAGTACTGGAGTTTCAGCTTCAGCATCATTCCCTCCAAAGAAATCCTGGGGCTGATCTCCTTCAGAATGGACTGGTTGGATCTCCTTGCAGTCCAAGGGACTCTCAAGAGTCTTCTCCAACACCACAGTTCAAAAGCATCAATTCTTTGGCACTCAGCTTTCTTCACAGTCCAACTCTCACATTCATACATGACCACAGGAAAAACCATAGCCTTGACTAGATGGACCTTTGTTGGCAAAGTGATGTCTCTGCTTTTCAATATGCTAATAGGTTGGTCATAACTTTTCTTTCCACTATGAGGCAAAACCTTTACTTTATAGAGAAGACCTTTGAGTTTGTGATATCCCTTCTTTTTTGTGAGTCCCTGTACTGGGGGTGTAGGTCCTGTATAGATTACTTCTCTGTCCCTGCTACTCATTTCAATACGGTTTTAAAAACATACTTAATTGTAGAGTGGTTGTTCTGCCAATCCAGATCATTCTTAGAGAGAGTTGTTCTATATATAGTTATAGTTTTCATGTTTCCCTGGGAGAAGATGGGCCCAGGGTCTTTCTATTCCACCATCTTGATTCTGTGGGGCCATCCTGCCTTCTCAAATGGTCTTCAGTTATAGCCATTGGTTGGCAAGAAATAGTTGAACCTCTTTTGCTTAGTATCTAGTATGTGTCAGGCATCATGCCTGATCTAAAAGAAATGCAGAAATGGATAAGGCATGCATTATCCTAAAGGAGCTTTATATTTCATGGGAGACAGACACAACAAATAGCTGTGCTTCATGTTCACATGTGATCAGGGATGGGGAAAGAGTCATTAGAAATGGGAAGTAGTGAAGGCCACACCACATTTACTCCTGTCTCATTGGTATATTAGCAAGGACTGGTTAATCATAAAATCAGAAAATTCTCTAATTCCTACGCTAGAGGAAACTCATAAAACATCAAGTTCATCTTACTTCAACAAATGAACTTGCTGAACACCTGAAGGTTACAGTGCTTTCCCCAAGGTCACACGGCAAGGTGATGGCAGAACTAGCCAAAGAGCCTGGTCTCCTGACCACTGTTCTGCCTATTATATAAAATTCCTGCCAAAGTTCTATTTCTAGCTTGAGGTCAAGAAGATTGGAATTCTGATGTTGAAGGAGCTGTAGGGGGAGACTTGATCTACTTCACAATTTTCCTTGGTCACACGTCCTGATGTGAAATTTTGTTTCCTTCTAGTTTACCTATGGGCAAAAGATAGATTCCAGAGGTAACCTGGCTAATGGCAGGCTGTTTCTGCATCTGGGCTGGAGATGTTCAGCACCCTGATTTTGGCTTTTAAAACATTCTGAGTCAGTATTTGGCGCATCCCCAGATTCACAAAAGTGCCACAGGGACCACAAAACAGAACCTTTGTGTATATGGAGGGCTGGGAGGAATAGAGTTGTATTGAGGGCTACCACCAAATTCACATGGGAGTTGTATTCTCAAACAGAATATAAGAAGAAGAAAAAATGTCTTTTGTTTCTGGCAGGCGTCCACAGTCAGACTCAAGTCTGGTGACAGTAAACTGTGAAGAAAAGTAGCTCAGGCTACATTTGAGCTGGCACTGAGCAATTTGGACAGTTGACAGAAATATGACCTTTCTTGCTTGTACTACTCTACTTCAGCTCCATGTCTTTTGTAGGCTCTTTTAGTACATATAGCAAACTGAAAGCTCTTTTTTCATGGACTTTTATGGTATTAAGAGAATGTGTATCTGAAAGAAACTATTAAAGAACTGATTTTACATAACCCACATGTTTGATTATAGGTGGGTGGTGAGTAAATATTGGTGTTGTTAAATTTAAAGGGAATCTTTACCTTGGTCATTCTTTATAACATCATTTTTAAAACACCAATTCACAGAATTGTCTCTAATAATTAAAGAGTCCTCACTCAAAACCAAAACAACCAAAAGCTAATCACAAAAGCATGTGCATCACTGGTAATTCTTTATAGGAAACAAAATGAGAAATAAATATAGGTCTGTTTACCACAAGCTCATTTTATGTCAACACATGGCTTTGTGACACAGAAATCAGCATATAGGTCAAAAATGCTTTGGAAAAATACAGACTCTTTAAATATAGAATACATAGCACTTATTCCAGTCAGCAACATTTTTATATTGATGTGTGAATGTATTATGTTTGCATTTATTTAGGAGGCAGCATGTTGAAAGTAAGGCATGTGAGTCAGACCTATGAAGGTTAGGATACTTACTCAAGCCCTGGTAAGATTACTTAATCTTTTTGAATCTCAGTTTTCTCATTGGCAAAAGGAGAAATTTGCTCATGTAAGAGTCTTGGCATAGTACATTTTGCATTATGGGCACTTTGTAAAGTTTAGTCCAATTTTCCTTCTTTATTCCTGTCAAAATAAACCACTGGGGACATGATTCTGGAAGCTCTCATTAACTATCCTCTTTTTTGCATACCCAGTAAATTGCTCTCTTACAGTTGGGTATCTTGGTGGGCATATCTCAAATTCATTATAAACGTGTAACAAAGAGAAGCTGTCAGAGGACCAACTTGGAAGGGAAGCCCCAAGAAAGGCTGTAGTCACGCGTGACAAGAAAAGGAAAATCAGTTGAGGGCAACATTGTGGAGAGAGAGAAAGAAACCAAGACACATTTTTATCTTTTGTGATATCAATCAGTGTTCCAAAGGCAGGGCCATCCTATATTTTATTAATAAAACTGGGATGCTTTTTGACTATGAAAAAGGACAAGGGAAAAATCCCATATCAAATGGAATAGGCATCCATGTGGACTGTCCAGAGTAAACCAGTGTGTATGGTCTCCTTGTCTATAGGAGTCCCGTGGACCTCAAGCCATGTGGTATCACCCAGACCTCGGCCAGAATCCCTGCTGAGTTGATAGACATACCATGATCAGTTATGCAACCTCCCTGAGCCTCAGCTTATTAATTCAGGGAGTACTTGGTACAAGATGGTATGCAGAAAATAGGGATTGTTATTTTAAGTGTATAAGGAGTACAAAAAGCCTGTATGGAAAGGACCTGAGAATACAAGTAAATCTCTCAAAGGGAAAGAATCTCCCTTGTCCCTGACTCAAAGGTTACAAACCTTGGAACATGGGACAATGGGAAAGACAAAGAAATTTACCAGCATCTTATGCTGGTTTCTGTTAATTTTGGACTTTGTTAGCCAACTTTACTAAGTATTTTTGTTGGATATATTAACTGTCATATTGTTTTTCAATCTAATTAATAATGCTAATCTAAAAAAAAGTGTATAGATCAGGGATCAAGAGAGAGGAGATGTATTTGAGGGAAGAACTATTGACCCATATGTGGAGTGCTGGCAGTGAATTGCCATAGGTTAAGAGAGCTCAACTGTAAAGGTTTGGAATTAATTACTTCCCCTTCTCTAGAAGCTCCAGAACCTGGCCAAGCATGTTATAAAGCTTCCTTTTGAGGAGAGTAGTAGTTTTCTCCTTTGCCCATCTCTCCTACAAGTAGGAAAAAAAGCTTTCCATTTATGGATAAGTAAGCACACACATCACACACACACACAAAAACAGATACTTTTTAATTTCAAATTTTATTGCCATTTTTTCTGTTGATACTGAATAAACAAGTTGTTTAAGCCTTGTACATGCTAATTTTAATTCTTTAAAAATTCCAGCTCATTTTCATATTCTTTTCTTAAGTATATTAATATTTATATTCACAAGTACTAATTTTGATTCATTTTTTCAAGCCATCCAGGCAGCACTTTTAAAAAACAGCATTTGTTGAGACTGCTAAGCCTTGAATAGATATCCAAATCCTGCTGAGTACAAATGTCATTATCTCAGACATCACTCTGATGAAAAGCATTAGTTGTAAAATAACTGGGGGGGGGGGTTAGGTTTAGTCGCTCAGACATGTCTGACTCTTTGTGACCCCATGAATTGCAGCATGCCAGGCTTCCCTGTCCATCACCAACTCCCAGACCTTGCTCAAACCCATGTCCATTGAGGCGGTGATGCCATCTGAACATCTCATCCTCTGTCATCCCTTTCTCCTGCTGCCTTCAATCTTTCCCAGCATCAGAGTCTTTTTCAGTGAGTCAGTTCTTTTCGTCAGGTGGCCAAAGTACTGGAGTTTCAACATCAGCATCATTCCTTCCAATGAATGTTCAGGACTGATTTACTTCAGAATTGACTGGTTGTATCTCCTTGCAGTCCAAGGGACTCTCAAGAGTCTTCTCCAAAACCACAGTTATAAAGCATCAATTCTTTGTTGTTCAGCTTTCTTAATAGTTCAACTCTCACATCCATACATGACTACTGGAAAAACCATAGCTTTGACTAGATGGACCTTTGTTGGCAAAGTAATGTCTCTGCTTTTTAATATGCTGTCTAGCTTGGTCATAACTTTTCTTCCAAGGAGCAAGCATCTTTTAATTTCATAGCTGCAGTCACCATCTGCAGTGATTTTGGACCCCCCCAAAAATAAAGTCTGTCACTGTTTCCATTGTTTTCCCATCTATTTGCCATAAAGTTATGGGACCGTTTGCCATGATCTTAGATTTTTGAATGTTGAGTTTTAAGCCAACTTTTTCACTCTCCTCTTTCACTTTCATCAAGAAGCCCTTTAGTTCTTTTTCAATTTCTGCCATAAGGGTGGTGTCATCTGTGTATCTGAAGTTATCAATATTTCTCCCAGCAATCTTGATTCCAGCTTGTGCTTCATCCAGCCCAGCATTTAGCATGATGTACTCTGCATATAAGTTAAATAAGCAAGGTGACAATATATAGCCTTGTTGCAATCCTTTCCCAATTTGGAACCAATCTGTTGTTCTATGTCCAGTTGTAACTGTTGCTTCTTGACCTGCATACAGATTTCTCAGGAGACAGGTAAAGTGGCCTGGTATTCCCAGGAGGATATGCTAAATAGTATGTCATGCATGACTGAGTGACCATTGCTATAAGAATGTGTGTTCACTTTTGCTGTATCTGTATTAGCAAGCTAAAAAGGACATTCAAATCTGGAATGTTTTAATTGCTTTGGTGGATATAAGTTAGATTATGAAAAGTTATTGAATTATGAAATGAGACTGCATGCAGTACATTTGTAGTTAGAAAGAACCGCGTAGGTTACATGAGGTCCTGCACTCAGTGACCTACTTACTGACATTTTGTCTTAACCTAAACACTTTTAAAGACCTGACTTTTGTGAGGGTGGGTATTTTCTACCTGTTGTTCAAGAAATAGTCTTGTTTTTTCATTTCATTATTTTTACTCTGATAGACAACTTATTTCTCCTCAGGTTGTTGAGTATTTTCATCTTAAGAATAAATCAACATTTATTTATATTTTTGTTGAGACTTTATGTCTTATTTCAGCAAAGACATGATATAATATTACCAACCCATATATATGACCAAGGTACAGGTTTTCTGCACCCAAATTTGCCCTTTATGTAGTCATGATATATCTAAAAAGATGTCTAGTTTTGAGTCTTTATAACGGTAAAGTTAACTTTGAAATCAGAATCGAGCAATAAATAGAGGTCTTTATTTCCCAACAGAAACAACGTTCAGTTTGACGTATTTAAATCAGCAATAGGTAAGTGCTCCATTCCCTTGGTAGGAAGGAAAATCATCCCAATCCCATGTAAATACTACCTTGTAATTGGTAGGGTTTGGTTTGGCAATTAAGCTTGCCAAGAATAACAGAACCTGGCTTCTCTGAGTGGGTTTTTTTTTTTTTTTTTTTTTTGGCAGTTCTTACTCTGGCAAAAGTTTTGGAAGTTCTTTTGTAATTCTTGGAGAACACCTTCAATAATGTGCTGGTGTGATTAAGAGACACATCGTGGCTAGACAATTTAATACGTGTCTGGTCAGACAATCTAGTCTGGCTAGAAGTTGTTGGCAAACTATTGTCTATTACCAGAAAGTAAAGGGAATGAATAAAAAATTTCCCAACCACTTCCCCCTCCTCTATTTTATTTTAATTTTTGAATTAACAAAGTAAAATTGACCTTTTGATGAGCAAATGAATTTTAATGTATGCATAGATTTGTATAACTATCACTGCAATCAGTACACAGAATTGTTCCATTGCCCCCAGACTCTTTCGTACTTTCCCTTATAGTCACTTTCACCTCATCCCTAACTCCTGGCAGCCATAGATCTGTTCTCTATCATTATTGTTTTATCATTTCAAGAATGTCCTATAAATGAAATCATATGACATGTGACCTTTTCAGATTCTCTCCTCTCACTTAATGTAATGCCTCTGAAATTCATCCAAGTTGTATGCTGTTGTTGTTCAGTTGCTCATGCATGTTGGACTCTTTGCACCCCCATGGACTGCAGCACACCAGGCTTCCCTGGCCTTCACCATTTCCCGGAGCTTGCTCAAACTGGTGTCCATTGAGTCGGTGATGCCATCCAACCATCTCGTCCTCTGTTGTCCCCTTCTCCTCCTGCGTTCAATCTTTCCCAGCATCAGGGTCTTTTCCAATGAGTCAGCTTTTCACATCCATTGTTTATTTCTTTCTATTGCTAAGTAGTATTCCATTATATGGATGTGCTGCAGGATGTTTATCCATTGAAGGACATTGAATTCCTTCCAGTTTGGGCAATTATTAATTTGCTATAAACATTAATGTACAGGCTTTTGTATGAATATAAAATTTATCAAGGGTAAATAGTGAGGAGTGAGTTTGCTGTGTCATATGGTTAGGATGAGTTATTTACATTTCGAAGTGTGAGAGTTTCTGGAGAAGAAAATGGCAACCCACTCCAGTATTCTTGTCTGGAGAATCCCATGGACAGAGGAGCCTGGTCGGCTACAGTCCATGGGGTTGCAAAGAGTCAGACACAACTGAAGCAACTTCATACGAGAGCTTCATTTGTTTTATAGTCTTGTCAACTCTATATATTCATATTTCTAATTTTATTTTATTTTTTAAAAATTATTAATTTGGCTGCACTGGGTCTTTGTAGCTATGCACAGGCTTTCTCTAATTGTGGTAACTGAGGGCTACTCTTTGTTGTAGTGCAAGAGCTTCTTATTGTGGCAGCGTGTGGCAAAACACAGGCTCTAGACCACATGGGCTTCCATGATCCTGGTACACAGGCTCATGTGCTCCAGATAGCAGGCTCAGTAGTCATGGCCCATGGGCTTAGTTACCTCATGATATGTGGGATTTTCCTGGACCAAGGATCAAACCATGTCCCCTCGACTGGCAGATGGATTCTTAACCACTGAACCACCAGAGAAATCCTATATTTCTAATTTTAGTCATTCTAAATGTATGTACTGGTATCTCACTTTGATTTTAATTTGCATTTCTTTAATGACTAATGATGTTGAACATCATTATGATGCTTACTTGTCTCTCTTATATTCTCTTTGGTGAAGTTTTTGTTCAAATCTTTTGCACATTTTTCAAATTGAGGTATTTGATATTTTAGTAAATGAGAATTCTTTCTATTTTCTGGATAAAAGTTGTTTGTTAAGTATGTGATTTACAAATATTTTAAATATTTACCCCAGTCTGTAACTTCTCTTCACTTTCTTAAGAGTATCTTTTGCAGGGCAAATATTTTTAATATTGATAAAGTCCAATTTATTAATTTTTATTTTATGAACTGTGCTTTAGGTCTTACATCTAACAACTCTTTGCTTAACCCAAGACCAAAAAGACTTTCTTGTTTGTTTTTGTCTTGGACATGTATAGTTTTATGTTCTACATTTAGATCCATTAATATGATCCATTTAGAGGTAATTTTTATATAAGGAGTGAAGTTTAGAGTAAGTAAAGTTCATTTTTATGTCTGCATATATATTTCTGAATTTCATAATACCACTTATTGAAATGATTATCTTTGCAAAAATAAACTGGTTGTATTTGTGAAGGTCTATTTCTGGACTTCATTCTATACACTGACCTATGTGTGTATCTTGTTAACAATACATACTGTTATGATTACTGTAGCTTTATAGAAATTTTAAAGTTGAGTGGTGAGATATTTTGATTTTATTCCTATTTCTCAAAATTGCTTTAGCTGTTTAGTTTCTTTTTAAAATATAAGTTTTAAAATAAATTTGTCTATAGCTACAAAAATTTCTGGGATTTAGTTAAGATTGCATTAAATCTGTAGATCAATTTGGGAAGAATTAACATCTTTATATTCTTGAGTCCTGCAATCCATGAATATGGATATCTATTAGGTCTTTATTGATTTATTTTTCAAATTCTTTTTTCTTTTATCTGTGTTTGTAGTTTTAGAAAATAGACCTTGTATATTTTGTTAGATTTATATTGAAGTACCTCATTTTTGAGCTATTGTAAATGACCTTGGGTTTTTATTTCGGTTTCCAGTTCTTTATTGCTTGTACAGTGTATAGGAATACCATTGATTTTTGAGTTTTACTTTTTATGTTATGAACTTGCTAAACTCAAAAGCTCAAAAAGTTACTTTTTTGGTAGACTTCTTGGGATTTTATATATAGAAAGACATGTTGTCAGTAAATAGGGATGGTTTTATTTACTTTCCAATCTGTATGCTTTTTACATAGTCTTACTTTATTGTACTAACTAGGACTTCCAGTGTGATATTGAATAGGAGTGGTGAGAGTTGACATCCTTTTCTTGTTTCCAATGTTATGAAGGAGTCTTCCCTATTCTCTCTGAGTGTTAGGGAACCTCTTTCCTGCTCCTTGATACAGAGCTAGAGGGCCTCTCCTCTAGCTTTCTTTTTCCACAGTAAAGCTACTTCCAAGTTTCAAACTGCCTTGTGTCCAGAACAGGTCATACCAGAAAAAAATAAAATTGTGAACCCACCACTAGTTTGGTGATACTTTGAATTCTGGTGTTTTTCCTCCAACTCCTGTATTCTTTTCCAAGTTTTCAAGTAGTTGCTCCAACTATACTGTCCAGATTTTATAGCTGCATTCAGTGGAAGGGACAGGATCAAGTGTGCTTCCTCCATTTTACTTGGAACCAAAATCATTTTATGTTTCTAAGAATAAGAGGTTTTTTTGTTGTTGTTGTTTCTAGATATGCTTTTTAACCTTCAAATTTTGGGAGTAATTTTTACAAGAATTTTAGGGGGGGAATGTTTTAATTCTGAAAATAGAAAGGGTACTTTTAAAATTTTTTGTCCTCTTTGCTTTCCTTTCTCTGTGTGTTTGTTGAAGGGTAGGGCTTAATATGTTTTATATCATAATATTTAAGACAAGTGAGATTATAGAATGCAGCTATAAAACAACTTTTTCTTCTTACCACTTAATGCCAAATAGACACCTTCAGAGTGCCTAGTTCTTTCCTTGTCTATCAATCAGCTCTTGGGCAGGCCTCCTTTGTTATCTAGTTCCTCTTAGATAAAATAAAATAGTCCTCCACACTATACAAATAGGACTTGTAAAGTGGTAGTGTGAGTCTCTTGGGTGTGAGTCATACCATGGGTGTGAGTATGATCTCTTGGGTGTGAGTAAATCTCTTGGGTGTGAGTCATACCATGGTCTACCATATCCCCTTAACCATTCAAGTATTCTTGAGTCTTTCTGGATTAGCTTCACACCTGGTGGGTCTCATAGCATATCAACAATTCTCACCAAAGAAAGACTATAATTTCCTACTAACTTGCCCCAGACTCCTCAGACTGTTTTGTAGAATAGAGGTTAATGAGAAGATCACAAAATGCTTTTCTACCACTTTAAAAGTCCTATTTGTATAGTGTAGCAACTTACTGTGGAATGTGAGTAGGTGGCCTAACCGAAACCAAGAGAGAGGAAGAATTCCTTTTGAACATCCTATTACATGTATAAATGATCCTTTTGAGTTTTATACGCCTGATATCATGTATTAGCTGGAAGAAGATAAGTCATGTATCAAAAGTAGCTGGTGACTTAGCAGAAAGGCAAGCTCATTGTATGCATATAATAGTACTAGTTAGATTCTTTTACCATGTACTTTTTTTCTATTTAAAAATTTTATCTATTTTAATAGGAAGATAATTTCTTTACAGTATTGTGTGGGTTTCTGCCATACATCAACATTAATCAGCCATAGGTATACAAATATCCTCTCTCTCATAAACCTCCCACCCATTCCACCCCTCTAGGATGTCACAGGGCACCAGATTTGAGCTCTCTGAATCATACAGTGGGCTTTCCTGGTAGCTCAGAGGTTAAAGCATCTGCCTGCAATGTGGGAGACCTGGGTTCGATCCCTGGGTCGGGAAGATCCCCTGGAGAAGGAAATGGCAACCCACTCCAGTATACTTGCCTGGAGAATCCCAGGGACGGGGGAGCCTGGTGGGCTACAGTCCACGGGGTAGCAAAGAGTTGGACACGACTGAGCGACTTCCGCTAACTATGCAGTTTTACATATGGTGATGTATATGTTTCAATGCTACTCTCTCAATTCATCCCACCCACCTCTTCTCCACTCTGTGTCCACAATTCTGTTCTCTATATCTGCACGTCCATTGCTGTCCTGTATCAGTACCATCTTTCTAGATTCCATATACATGCATTAATATAGGATATTTGTCTTTCTCTTTCTGATTTACTTCACTCTGTTTAATAGGCTCTAGGTTCATTCTCCTCATTAGAACTGAATCAAATGCATTCCTTTTTATGGCTGAGTAGTATTCCATTGTATATATGTACTGAAACTTCTCTATCCATTCATCTGTCGATGGACATCTAGGTTGTTTCCAAGAGTGTTGTGATGAACATTGGGGTACATATGTCTTTTTCAGCTATGGTTTTCTCAGGGTATATGCTCAGGAGTGGGAATCCTGGGTCATATTTTCCATGCATTTTTGATTCTAATAGATCCAGCAGTGAGGACTTTCTGCCTTCATTGTCCTCAGGATTAGATGTGACTACAGAAATGAAGAGAGAAAGCCTTTTGAAGGTTTCAACCTTTTACATGGGAGAAGGAAATGGCAACCCACTCCAGTATTCTTGCCTAGAGAATCCTGTGGATGGAGGAGCCTGGTGGGCTGCTGTCCATAGGGTCACACAGAGTTGTACATGACTGAAGCGACTTAACAGCAGAAGCAGCAGCCTTTTACACCATTCACCAAAATGTGGGTAAATTCCTGTTGATATATAAATAATTTTCCCACCATGCAGAGAGCAAGAGAGAGAAACTATATAAGAATAAGTGATATAAGAGAGGAGGTTTGGGAGAAGGTGAAGGGATCACATGACTCCCTCTATCCAAATCTGGCTTAAAAGATAAACTATAGACAAATTTTGGGGACCCAAAAGCAGAGATTTGTGTCTTACTCTGAAGGAAGGCCATGGGAAATCCTGTCCACTTTTTAGACAGAGTAGAGCAGTGGTTGGAATAGTAAACCAAATAGGTAGGGGATATAAAGACCTGTTATAAGCCCCTAAACTCTAGTGATATGAGACAACATTCAACATTTTTCCATGGTCATGAGAGGGAAGAGTGGCAGATGGTTCAGAAGAGCCTTGTAGGACACAGACTCTGTATCTCTGATATTGAATGTCATGCAGCCCCATAAGTGTCAGCAGCTTCCAGAAACAGTGGGTCCAGAGGCTAGTGGCCAAGACCAAGCAGGAAACATTAAATCTCAGCAGGGAGGTCAGATGATTACTACAGACTGGAAATGGGCCATTCCATCTGTTACAACCCCACAACTTCCAGGATACCAAGGTATCTGATCTTCCTTCAAAACCAGACAGCAGCCAAAAGAAGGGAAAGAATAAGCAGAGTAAGATTCCCAAATTAACTGACTTGTTAACAACAATGATGTATGTGTGTGTGTGTGTGTGTGTGTGTGTGCGCACATGCATGTGCTCAGTCGTGTCCAACCCTGCCACCCCATGGGCTGTAACCCACCAGACTCCTCTGTCATGGGATTTCCCGGGCAAGAATACTGGACTGGGTTTCCATTTCTTACTCCAGGGGATCTTTCCTAATAACAATGACACTAATCTAGAAATAAACTAGAAGTTCTAACTAGAAATATCTCAAATTGGCAAGATTAAGCTTTCCACTGCTGAATCTATGACTGTGAAGTTAAAATCCATTTATACATGTATACTTTTTCACTAAATTGTGAACAATGTGAGGGCAGAATCCAATTTCAATAGATTATTTTATCCCTGGGACCTAGTAAAATTGCCTGAAATGGTAAAAATTGAGGAAGCAGGTATCATATTAAATTAATACGAAAGAAATTGAACTCTTAATTTGTAAACTGGTTAGTTGTCCCCTGTCCTAGACAATATAATTGCTACCACTTAATGAAAATTTCAGCTCTCTAGTTCCTTTTCATCTTAGATTGGGTGTGACTTCCTTTTCATGATAGCAGGTAAGCTTCTGTGATAACTTCTCTGATAAAATGTTTTTCTTGCTGTATTTTTGCCAGTCTATTATTTGCAGGTGAGAGTCACATCCATGGCTCATCCCTCTCTCTTGTTATAAAAGCTTAACAGAGGAATGGAGGAAAAAGAGTCAAAGGCAGAAAAAAAAAAAACCCACAGGAAAAGGGCTTGACAAAAGGAAATTACAGTAATTCATTGCTATAAAAAGTCTCTCATAAAAATGTGTTTGTGCTATAATATGATTCTTCCATTAGCATTAGGAAATAGTTTCCACATATAGAAGATCAACCTCTCCTAGATGTTTCTGAACAGTCAACAAAAAACTTTGCTGCTGTGTCAGGAAACCATTTTTCAGTGCCACTTATTAGTGATTTCTCTTTCACCTCAGTTCTCTCTTTTCTGAGAAAGAATGGAAACAACTGGCAGGAGACAGAATTCCACATTAACCTTTGATAAGATCACTTGTTAAGTAATAATTTACTACTAAGTGTAATTTTTAGAAAACCAAGATTTCATTGACAGCAGGACTGGTTAATTCAAGGGCTGTCTTTTGCTTTTTTTTTTTTTTTCCAAAGCTGAGAATCTTCAAAAACCTAAGCTACCAAAGGGTATTTCCAAAGTGTTACCTAGGTTTACTGGGCTTCTCTAGTGGCTCAGACATAAAGAATCTGCCTGCAGTACAGACCAGGGTTTGATCCCTAGGTCAAGAAGGTCCCTTGGAGAGGGGGATGGCTCCCTGCTCCAGTATTCTTGCCTGAAGAATTCCATGGACAGAGGACTAAAATGCTTCTTGTACATTTTTTTTAAAAGTATAGCTTGCATAATTCTGAGCATGAAATTTGATTAATTACCTGGAATTTCTTAATTCAGAGAAAATTTGATGGAAGTATACAGGAATGCCCTGGTACTTAGATTTTCTTCCAATTAGGAAAAAGAGAAAATAGATTAGATTTCAATTAGAAAGTTGTACTTCTTTATCAAACAAAATAAAACAACAAAAATCCAAAGAATTGTAAAACTGCTGTAGTTTGCAGAAAACCTAAAAGTAGGCTACAGAGATGGTAGCAATGATGGTAAATTTTAGTGCTTCCTTTCTTTCTGTTTTTTTTTACTCTTTATGCCTTTGAAATCGTAGGTTAATGATATGACACTGCTCAGCTGAGATGGACAAGTACTTCCTAATAATGAGAATAGAAAGATAATTCTCTACACTGAGAGGAAGAGTAAAAGAATAATGAAAATGTGAGCTCTAACACTGGACTGCCATGGTTGGAATCCAGTTCCTGTGCTTTTCAGTGATGTGGCCTTGAAAGTGAAAGTGTTAGCCACTCACTCATGTCCAACTCTTTGTAACTCCACAGACTGTAGCCCACCAGGATCCTCTGTCTGCAGAATAGGGAAGCTGGATGTGACCTTGTGTGTGATGTGTGCTCAGTCATGTCTGCCTCTTTGCAACCCCATGGACGATAGCCCTCCAGGCCCCTCTGCCCATGGGATTTCCCAGGCAACATACTGGAGTGGGTTCCTCCTCCAGAAGATCTTCTCAACCCATGGATCTAACCAGAGTCTTTTGCATCTCCTGCATTGGCAGGTAGATCCTTTACCACTCTACCACCTAGGAAGCCCTATGGGACCTTAAGCAAGTGAAATAATCTCACAATACTTGAATTTCCTTATGTGTATCATGGAGATAGTAACTTACCTCAAGAGCTGTGAGGAATTAGTTAAAATATGTAAAGACATTAGAACAGAGCTTGGCACATTGTAAACCATCACCAATACCAGTCATTTTTACTAATTACTGATGAGTGGATTTTATCATTGTAGCAATAACTCCCTATTCAGTTAGTCTTGCTATATGTTATTGCCAGAAAGGATAGTTTAAGATCAGTACTCTGACATACAAATAATCTAAGCTGAGAGATGTCAAGTGATATTTAATTGGTTTATATCCAATGGTTCAACACAATAAGATAAGACATTTATTTACCCCTGGGCTACAGAAAATTAATCTCAAAAAGTATATGCATATAACTGTATTTTCCAAAATTAGAAGCCATCTTTATAATGAATCATTATAATTAACTTTCTGTTGTTTGGGAGATGATTGGCAATTCCTGCCTAAAAATTTCCAAGTTAAAATTCTTATGTGAAAGTCATAAGTCGTGTCCAACTCTTTGGGACCCTTTGGACTATACAGTCCATAGAATTCTCCAGGCCAGAATATTGGAGTGGTTAGCCTTCCCCTTCTTCAGGGTATCTTCCCAACCCAGGGATCAAACCCAGGTCTCCTGCATTGCAGGCAGATTCTTTACCAGCTGAGTCACAAGGGAAGCCCAAGAATACTGGAGTGGGTAGCCAGATACCCTTCTCCAGGGTATCTTCCCAACCCAGGAATTGAACGAGGATCTCCTGAATTGCAGGCAGATTCTTTACCAACTGAGCTATCAGGGAAGCCCTATAAAATCATTATAGTTGCCATATAGATCTAGAAGTTTGAGATTTGATTGGCCATTCATCCATCTGCAGCTTAAAATCAAGCCTGCTATCAGAGGAAAATGTAAGTAAGTTGGCACTGCATGTAAGTAACTTCTTGGCTATTAAGTGAAGTGGCCCTTCATTCAGATATGTATCTTGATTAGATTTTTCATAAGAAAATGTTAGCCTTACTTTCTGCCTGGTTGGTTGTTAAATATGTAATGATATTTGTGCTGAATGCTTCCTCTGGGGAATGTTCTTTGAACCTTTTGATGACCAGCAATTATTCAGGAAAGAAAATTCCTTTGTGATAATATTTATGAAAAATTACCCAAAGCACATGTAGTATTCAAGATAAGCCACATTTTCTCTTAGATTAAGCAACAGCACCAAGAAGAACACTAACACTATATTGTTTGAAGTCATTATAAAACTGATATTATTGAATAGTGCTTCACTAAATTTATCATGTGTTTACCATAGGTACATTGTTAAAGGCATTATCCACTACATAAAGGAGAACACAAGAAAAATTATTCTCAGGTTTCACAGAGAAAATTATGATTCCTCTATCATAACAAATCTTTTTTTGTTGTTTTAATCTTATTCTGGGTCCTTATTTGCTTTCATCACAAGGAATCTTGTTTTTATCTAGCAACTTCTAAGATACTATATTTCTAAACCTTTATCATGTTATACACAGAAAGCGAATGCTAATATTTGTATGGCATACTGAGGGAAAGAGAAGAGGTAGCCAGCCAGCCAGGATTAGATCGTCCAACCACCCCTGGCTTCCCTGAAGCCAAGAGTTCAGGATGTTTGCACACCAGAAAATCATTCTTGGCATGCCACTGGAAAATCTTTCACATTGTATGAATGATTGAAATCAACCTTAAAATCTTTGTGGAAGGAGGCAAGAAATAAAAAATGAAGTAATCAGATCATTGATTAAAAGCTGAGAAGTAGAGGACACTCAAGTAGTGCCAAAGTTATAGTAATATAGAACAAGGTTTAGCAGCAGCCAGGCTGTCAGCATTTTTCAGAGGACTCTAAAGAGAAAGAAGGCTCTTCAGTAATCCTGGGTCTTGGTATATGAGTGAACTAGGGTCCAAAGCACAGACAAAACCTAAGGCATATCTGAATTGCAAGGGCCATGAGATGACAAGACAATTTCCAGTGCAAAGTAGTAGGGAAAATATTGGGGAGATAAACAAGCAAGTTTTCAGAAACTGGAAAACACAAGGAGAAATGCACACTATAACCTACTTTCTTAGCCATAACTAGATAAAAGATTTTCACAAATGTTATAAGGAGAAACTAGAAACTGACATCAGAAACCCGCTAACTATTTACTGATATAAAATTATCTTTGAAATCTACATTTGAGTCAGCATTGTAGTAAAAGATAAGTAATATTCAGTATATAATACAGTTTTCATCATTTAAAATTATTTTTTGTTATTATCTTTCATTAAGTACAAAACTGAGGGATCCTTCACTCTCTTAAAGCAGGATTCTTGAATCCAAGATGGAATAAAATCAGTCAATTTATACTTCTCAAAAAACACTTTAAAAGTCTTCTCTCTCCCTCTGGAGATGTTACACAGCATAATTTCAGCAAACAAATAGATTCTCCCTTCTATCTGCTGACAGTTCCCACATTCACATCTTTAGCCAGATGAAAGTCTAAATTTGTATGTACAATTTTCTACTCAATATCTCCACACTTGGATATCTTTTTAGACATTCTAGTTTCTAAGTGTCAAAAATGATCTCTAGATCTTGCTCCCACCCCTCTTTCATCCAGAAACTTCCTTATCCTAGTTGATAATTCCAGCTTTCCAGATGATCAGATCCCAAGTTTAGGAATCTCTTTGTCTCTTAAATCATTATATTTAATTCATCATAAAACCTTTTGGCTTTACATTAGAAATATATCCAGAATCTAACCCTTTTTCTTTATCACCGCCATGGTCCTGGCCACACTTATCTCCCACTGGATAACTGTAATAGCCCTTGTCTCCCTCCTGTCACCCATCCCCCCTTTATAATCTATTTCTGACAGAAAAACCAGAGTAATCCTTTAACATGGAAGCCAAATGATGTCTCTCTTGATTATTATTGTATTATATTTCTGAAAGCTTCTAGAACAGTGCCTGCTATATATTTAGTGCTTGGGACTGAACACATGAAAATCCATTCTTAGAAGAGAATACTAACAGAAAATAACTTACTTGCTCAATATCTCATAGACAGTAGCAGAATGTAACTCATGTGTTTGAACTCCAAACTACTGTTCTTTTCACTGTGCTATGCCTCCTCCTAGATGTGTTGAATCCTCATAATGGATATCAGGATTTTTCTGAGGAAGAGTGTTGAACTGGTGGGAATCTGAGTTCAAGTCCTGACTCTGCTTCTAAGCAGGAAGAATCTGAGTACAGCAGCTTCTGGCTTGCAGAAAGAAGTTGGACTAGATCATTCTAGAGCCAAATAAGTTCAGTGACTTTGTAAAAGTTTCCCATTTTTTCATCATCAGTTGAGAGTATCAGCAGGACAAGAGCACCTACCAGATATGCTAATCTGATTCTTAGGTTTTCAAGGACAGCCAGATGTAGTAATCTTGTTGAATGAGACAGGGTTTCCCAGGGCTGGTTGCTAACCCAATGACATTTGGCTCAATGTGCACTCTCAGTGGTGATGCAAATGTGGATTGTTTGTGTAAAACTGAGTGTGACATCCATCTATTTATTTATTTATTTAATGTATTTATCATGTGAAATCAAACCCACATCCAAATTCATGGTGTGATGCCTTAGAGTTTATTAGAAGCCTTTGTGTGGTTTTTCTAGCTGATTAGGTTAAAGCTCACTGTATACATATTTGTACATGTATTTGTGTTTATTCCTTTACCTCAAATGTAACAAGATTTGTCTCAAAATACACTTTCCTAACCCCAAGCATCTCTTTATTCCAGCCAAGACAGTTTTCCTACAATTTTTTCTTTAATCTCCCTTTTATTTGAGCCTTTTCATTTGTCTTCCTTCCTCTGTCCCTTCCTTCGTCCCTCCCGCTTTCTTTCTTTTCTTTCTTTCTAGCTTATTTTCTCCACCACTTTGGCTAGAATATTTTTCTTAAAATGTGTTTTATCCATGCAGGATACAAGATGAATTTTAGTTAAACTGAATGGAATAAGATATTAGTTTCTGATTTTTTGCTTTACAGTCCTATGTTTCTGTTTATGTGCTTTAGGATTTGAGTGGGTTTGCTGATGTCTGCTACACAGGGAACTAGTCTATCTTAAAGTTTTAAGACAGAATATTGCTATTATCTCCTGGGTCTTATCCTCACCTACTAAACTGGAAGTTCTTCAGGGTCAACACTATGTCTTTTTCATCTTTATTTTCCTGCAGCTATAGTACCTGGCACACTTTATGTACCCAGTAAATACTGAGTACTCAACCCTCTGTAGTAGAGTTTCTAAGCACATGAAACCACTCCTGCTGTTAAACGAATTCTGATTTGACCACACTGGGAATTTGAAGTCAAAGCAGGCTATTGCAGCGTCCCAGAATCTCGAGGAAAACGTTTGGCTACTTAGGATTATTTGTCCAATTGCATTTTGGGTGAATCTTTCTATGCCTGAATTAACCCACTGAAGCTTCCCTATTATTTACACTAACTTACCTGTAGTTTTAGAAATTGCTAATAATAGAATTTTTTCCAAAGTTCTTGAAATCAAATATACTTTACTGAAACATTTCTGGATATGGAATGAATCAGAAACATGTGGATTTAATCTCCCTGAAAATTTCTTTGGTTATAAAATTAAGGGGAAAAAGTGTTTGGCTAGAAGCATTATGGGTGATGCCAAACTCAAATTGTTTAAAAAATGTGTGTGCTGGTTAGATAAACAAACAAACAAGTTTTATTTCCCTCTTGCCTTGTAAAATCTCGCACTCACTGTAAAAATTCTCAGGTCAGGTCACAGCCAAGTTTTATAAATGTTTTTGAGAAGTCCGTATTTTTCTACTTTGCTTCATCATTGAAGGCAAATAGCTCTATAGGTGAATATTCTTGAGAATGTAAGTATGCAATGCTGATGTTTCTCAATAGATTTTAATGGATTGAGTGATGTAAGATGAATTTGTAATATTTATTTGATTTCTGAATGTTAACTGCAGAGTTTATCTGAAATAGTTACTTTGTAAGAGAAGCAGTTAACTTGTTCAACTTAAACTGTTCAAAATTTTCGACATCACATGACTTGTGAAAAGAAAAAAAATGCCTTTATCACTCAAAAAACAAACTTTAAAGTAAATTAGTCCCGAAATCCTGCTTAGTAAAAGGAATTGTTTTAGGTTCAAAACACATTTTATTGTAATGGTCCTTATCATTCTTTTCATCCTCTTCATCAAAAGCCAGCAAATAATTTGTTACATAACTATGTCCCTGTACTGAGCACAGTTTAAGGAGAATCACATAAATATGGTCTATGGTTAGATATAGGTTAGATATACATGGATATGTATACCTTAGTACAGAAGAAGAAAGACATTAAGAAGTTAATGGGCCATAAAATATTTCTGTCAATGGTGCTCACATGTAAGACTGAATTATTATCACCTGGAAAGGTTATTAAAAATTCAGGTTGCAAAAGTCTCCTTCTCGGCATAGAGGTTTTGACTAAACCAGGGGTCAGGAATCTTCATTTTCATCATAGATCCAAGTTGATTCTAATGGTGATTATCCAAGTAGTACAAACATAGATTTGGATGAAGAGAAAGCTTGAGACTGATATCAGGAAGAAGCACTAAGGAAATTCTACTTCAAGACATAGGAAGACAAGGGCAGTTACATCACCTAATCAGCACCAGTTTGTAGATATTTTTAGACTATAATTATGAATTTCCAGTAATGCATCTGTTCATTTAATACATATTTATTAAATAGCCAGGTAAGTTTTTTCAAAAAATAAAAATACAAGTCCATGTCTTCATGAATTTTACATTCTAGTTGGGGGGCATATTCTATAAAAACATTAATAAAATAGCTTATATAAACCATCAGGTAATGATAAGTGTCAAGAAGAAAAAGTAAGGCTAGAGTTGAAAATTTTAGGAAGAATGGAGAGAAAAAGCCTTGTTAAGAAGGTGATATTTGAGTGAAACTTAAAGGATGCAAGGAAACAGAGAAGAGTCACTGGAATACCCTAGAAGGAAAGCTTCCAGTATGAGGGAACAGCAACTGCAAAGGTCTTGAAGTGGAAGCATGGCTGGCATAGTTGGAATGGAATGGTCTCAGACAGTAGACAACAAAAAAGTGAGAGAATGTAAATGGGAAGGAGCTTTAAAGAAGATTTTGGCTTCTCTGAGAAGTATGGGATGACATGAAAGTGTTTGAACTGAGGGAAAACCAACACAAAATGTTTTCACTGTAAATGAAATGGAAATAAAGTGACAGCTTACTTATTCACTCTGCAGCACTTTCAGAGATAGCAGTGTGTAGTATTTGTGTTGTGGGGCTATTTGGATGGATGATGGCATACACTGTCATCACTTCATGGCAAATAAATGGGAAGACAATGGAAACAGTGACAGACTTTATATTCTTGGGCTCCAAAATCACTGCAGATGTTGACTGCAGCCATGAAATTAAAAGATGCTTGCTCCTTGGAAGAAAAGCTATGCCAAATCTAGACAGCATATTACAAAGTAGAGACAGGCACCTTGCTGACAAAGGTCCATCTAGTCAAAGCTACGGTTTTTCCAGTAGTCATGTATAGATGTGAGAATTGAACCATAAAGAAAGCCGAGCACTGAAGAATTGATGCTTTTGAACTGTGGTGTTGGAGAAGACTCTTGAGAGTCCCTTGGGCTGCAAGGAGATCAAACTAGTCAATCCTAAAAGGAATCAATCTTGAATATTCATTGGAAGGACTGATGCTGAAACTGAAGCTGCAATACTTTGGCCACCTGATGCAAAGAACTGACTCACTGGAAAAGACCCTGATGCTGGGAAAGGTTGAGGACAAGAGGAAAAGGGGGAAACAGAGGATGAGATGGTTGGATGGCATCAGTGACTCAATAGACATGAGCTGAGCAAACTCTGGGAGATAGTGAAGGACAGGGAAGCCTGAAATTGTGTCGCAAAGAGTTGGAAATGACTTAACAACTGTACAATAACATTTTCTAATATTTGTTCATGACTGATAGATATTGTTTCTTGGGCACTGAATCTTGGATTTTAAAGTCCATATTATTTCTCTATTAAAGAAAATGAGATTAAAGATACTGTCCATATTTCATAGTTTATGGATGTTAAAGATACTGGACCTACTTAACATTATTCTAGCTCAAGAAATGTTGAATAATATATAAAGATTTTATAAAGAGTCACAAGTGTAATGAATAGTGAATATGTGGGAATCAAATATTAGAAGTATAAGGATTAGTCTCATTTTCCAGATAAGGAAATGAAACTAAGTTGGCTTGCCGATTTTTACATAGCTACCAATATTAGAGGTAGGTCAAGCTCTACCAGTTTATCTCACTTTCAGCATTGGGCTCTGGAATGTTCTACAAGATTAGAGATAATTCTAACAAGAATTGCCTAAGAATTGGTGGGTGCTATCTATGATTTATTACCTAAACCCCTACTCAAGATAAGTGATCTGTCTAGCTCCATGCATGCATTTAACATAAAATAGGGTCATGGAATGTTAGAATGGGAAGGCACAGTGGAGAAGGTGGTCCAACTCTCTCATTTTTTAGATAAGAAATGTGTTCTGTGAGATTTTTGTTCTTCAGCTGTGTCCTGGGTCTAGTGCATTTCTTTTTCAAGCTGATACTATTTTCCAACTCAGTGCTCCTCTGTAAATCACTACAACTTAGATTTGCCTAACATGATTATTTGAATTATGCCAGTTTATTCTCTTCATTGGCAGCAAAATAAAAATGTCTAGGTCTTCCTTTTTCTAAGTCAAGTTTTCTGGTAGCAATCTCAAAATCTTGACTGTGTGCCACTTCTGCTGCTCTGCTAACCAGCCATTTAGAATATAAACTTTTGGATCAGAAATATAAGGAATTCAAAGAAAAAGAAGCATTACTTGGTTGAGTTGGCTTGGCTTTCTTTGCTTCTTTAGTATTCAAGTGGACAATTTGTACAATTTCCCTTGCTTTGATCTTAGCTGCCCACACTACCAAGTTGTAGGCACAATTACTTGCCCATCTCTACATCCACAGACTTTGAAGGACGTGGAAAAACACCCAGTGTGAAACATTCGGATTAAAAGTGCCTGTAGTTGTTGCTGCTGATGATTTGGGCCGTATGAGGTGAGACAGTGCTGGCCAGGCCTGCCCCAAAGCCACCTACCCTGCCAAACCTCTCTGTCTTGCCAACATCGTTTCCTGAATGATGGAGTGCCCCAAAGTGTGTCCCCTGACATGCCCTTGGAAAAGCAAGAATGCCCAATCAGGAATTAATTAATGGGAACAAGAAGGCAAGAAAGAGTTTTCTATTTAGCTTGGAACCATAGTAACCACGAAATGGCTCTTGGTATGTTGTGAATCAGATTGCTGTCAAATCCATGTATTTTTTTATTCAGATGCACTTCAGTGATTGTACTGTTTTTTGGTAAGAACTATTTGATGTTCATGACTTTGAAGTCATTTAGGCTATGTTCTTTCCCCCTTTTCAAATAGAAGTTTTCATTTTGTCCACCACATAGAAAATGTAAATGCCAAAAGGTCTGAGTTCACTTTGAAAGTCCAAACCCACAAACTCTCATTGGCTTCTATACTTGGCTAGACTATCCTTCAGAGATCCAGACCTTACATCGAATGGGACAGTATGATGTCACAGTGAAGACTACATACTGTGGAGCAGACTATCCAAATTCAAACCCCTCAAAGGTATCGTCAAGGAAATGTCCTCATTTTATTTAGCCTGTTTACTTCTCCTTCCAATGTGTAGTAAAAGTACCAAGTTCCTTGTTACACTGTACACTGAGCATTTGGGAACCTGACACACATTAAGTAATTTATGAGAAGACTGGGGCGAACTAATTTTTGGTAAGGTTTATTTTCATTTTAGTATTTCCTTTTCATGCAAATGATTTGAAATGAATTCCTTATTGATAAAGGAAACTAAATAAGCAATTACACAATGTTACAGACTGTTAGTTTTAAAAAATAATTTTAAAATATCTTAAATAGTTATTGGGCTTCACCAGTGGCTCAACAGTAAAAAATCTGCTTGAAATGCCAGAGGCACAGAGGACACAGATTCAATCCTTGGGTGGGGAAGATCCCCTAGAGAAGGAAATGGCCACCCATTCCATTATTTCGCCGGGAAAATCCCAAGGGCAGCGAAGGCTAGTAGGCTGCTTGTTCACAGGGTCACAAAGAGTTGGCCATCATTGAGTGACTGAGCAAATAGGTATTACTTATATAACAACTTCTGTCCAACATATTGCAATACTGCTATCTATTCTTTTCCTCTCTTCTTCTGTAATGCTTAAGCCCAAACTAAAGTCTTTTCACATTTTTACTAAACCCAGATCAATATTTCCCCCTATTTCCCTTCATCTCCATACCCCTGACTATATACCAAGGGCATTTGACATTACCTTAGTTTGATTTTAAGAATATTTTCTAGATAAAATTCACTAATAGTGGCCAGAGATAAAAAGGGAGTAGGAATGCAATTTGCATAGATAAGAAGGCAAGAGGAAACGAGAAGGGATAGGTCCAGAGATGCAAAAATAATGTGCTAGAAAGTCCAATTATAAAAATTCTTGTAAAAAAGAGGGAGGAGGTATCAAATTTACCTAACAGCTGAGTGCTAGTATATTAGGTGCCAAAGTTTTAGTGTTATTCACATAGTTCATGATGATAAATGAGTTGTGTAATTATGGAGGTTTTGTTGGAAAATGCGGAACAAAACTTTAGTAGCAACCAGGCTGTCAGCACTTTGCACAGAGACCCTAGCTAGAAGGAAAGCTCCTCTGTAATACTGAGACTTCGTATGTAACAGTGAACCCTCAGTTGACTATTGTAAATAAAGATAGCTGGAATTGGTCAACTTCATCTGACTACTGGAGAAGGAAATGGCAACCTACTCCAGTATTCTTGCCTGGAGAATCCTGTGGACAGAGGAACCTGGCGGGCTGCTGTCCATAGGGTCACACAGAGTTGGACATGACTGAAGCAACTTAGCATGCATGCATTCATTGGAGAAGGAAATGGCAACCCACTCCAGTATTCTTGCCTGGAGAATCCCAGGGACAAAGGAGCCTGGTGGGCTGCCATCTATTGGGTCGCACAGAGTCGGACACGACTGAAGCAACTTAGCAGCAGCAGCAGCAGCAGCATCTGACTATATGTATTTATATAGAGCAATAGAACAGAGAGATTTAGAGTAGAATGAGGTGATGATCTATTCTGGGCACTCGAGAACTCTTTCCTGATTCAGTATCACCTGAGCACTGACGGAAAAGTAGGAATCAGTGAGGCAAATGTAGGAACTGATAGGGAGAATTTAGAAGAGCACTTCAGGCAAAAGAAGGAGATAGGAAGGAGCAGATGAAGGCAACATTTACTTTCTTCTGTCTTTAGTCTGAAGCTTAACAGTTTAGAGCATAAATGTCACCAAGTCCTATGGATTATCTTCCATATGTCCTTTAATTGTGATGGAGTCAGTTGTAATATTACCAAGATCCTTTTTGTTTTAAAGTCCTGCAAATGGGGAAGCTAACATAGAAGCAGCTGCTTTTACATGTGATCTTGATTTGGGAGTGTAAGAAACCCCCGCTTGCCCCGCACTGTCTGAAAGGTACCTGCTATTTGTTTAGTATTAGGTCACCTAAAATTCAACTGGTTGACTTTTGATAGAAAGTCATTTTCTAAAACATAGGCATCCTGAGGGACGTTATAATTAAACAGGAATATATGATCTAACAGAAAGAACCTGGACCTCTTGAAAATGGATGCAAAGAGCACTGGAGGGAGGGAGAAAGTGGAGATGGGAAACCAGATCCTCAGGGAGGGAATGAAAAGGTATAAAAGAAAAAGTTTATCTACTTGATAATTCATCCTCTCTTAATTACAAGGACAATTTCACTGCTGATTTCTAAAGTCTTTCACACTTGTATTCCCCCAGCTCTTGTATTGGGAGCACTATTAGAATAGAGGGGCAGGAGAGAGTCTTAGCAATAAGAAGAATCTTATGAATGAACTTCACAGTCATGTTTCTGGAGAGACTGTGGGCACATCATTGTATGTGTCATGATGCCAAGATTTATAATAAAATGAAAGGGATGCCCCCTGCCTTCCTGTTTTTACTGCTTCAAGAAAGCCTAAAGATAAACCTGCATCAAGCGACAAGCTTCTGTCCTCCATACTCAAGCTTCCAGAAATGATGGTAGTGAATGATCCAGGCACACACTCCACTCTCCCTCATGTGCCTGTTGTCCTCAATATACTCCATGAACTTTTCATCAACTGTAGAGTCTATAGTTTGAAAGTAAGTCACATATTGTTTGTAAAATGTATGATGCATTTCATTGTTTGAATACTTTGGAGCAGTGGTTAATAGGTGAAAAGGATTTGATGGTGGAGATCTAGACCAGTTGCTAGATTTTACCCTTTGTAGATGTTTGCTTGATTGTGGTTTTGAAACTAGCTTTGCTAATGGGAAATCAGTTTCATTACAGCTTGATCTCTCTGTTCCTTAGTTTCCTCATCTGTGACCTAAGGAGCCAAAGGATGGAAGCATGAAAGCTCTTCTGTTCTAGCTTGAACATGTTATGGCTCTTGTGCTCTACCATGGTAGTCCTGTCACTGGCTATCAGTGCTGGTTGGAGTACTATAAAGGTTTGCTTCTGTTTGAAGCTACTCAGTGAATCTTTTCACTACCGTGAAGTCTGTCCCTACAGGCTAAAAATGCACTGAAAATACTACAAATTCACTGAAACAGCCCAGGAAGTGCCATGGTAATTGAAATGCCACTCACCTTTTCAGCTTTGAGAGGAGTTACATTTGCCATTTTTTGCTGAAATGGGAAAGAATGGTTCCCTGACTTTGTGCAGTGGTTTGATTTTTAGATGGATTAATGTCACAAAACAGACACAATAGAGAAGTTTTAGTAACCATCCAGTTTCACCCAGGCAGCAAAATGTAAGCCATGATAATGGATCATAATCGTTGGCACCACAGTCCAAGATTTATAAAGATGATAATGCCATGGGCAGCCAAGGGTTGCATCAGAGAACACGGTAAACCATCATCTCACTTTGGCAAGTGTTCATTTCTAAGAAAGAAAATTGTTATATATTTGTTATCAGCTCTAATTCTATAGGCGAAGAAATTGAGCCATAGAGAGCTTATACAGTTATTAAGTGGCAGAGTAAGTATTCAAATCCAGAAGTTATAGTTCTACTTAAAAAATGTTGCTATCTCTATAAAACACTGCTTCCCAGGAATAAAAACTAGAAACAGAAACTAGGAACTCTGAGTAATAATTTTAAAACATCCAGAACTAAGCACAGTAGTTTAAAAAAAAAAGCAGTTATTGAAGGTTGGCGGTCTGGGAGTATTGACTTTCTGAATGTTCTAGACTTCTCTGAATTCCACATGCATGTACAGATATTGCATTGATCATGTGACTCAGCATGAGAGCTGAGACCTGTCCACTGTCCACAATTTCATCACTAAAAAAGTGAGTGGTCCACCACGATGTAAGCATTAAGTTGTGGTGCAAGCTGGATGTTGGATAAGCCAGGCCACAGCTCCCTGTGCTTTTTCTCTGTCTCTGTGGCATGGATAACTTTATGGGTGGGCATCCTCCCTGGCTTTCTAGTCAGATCTTAAATGTAGGTCCTGCCCTGAGAAAGTTGAAGTTCTAATAATTAAAGGCAGTTTCGGGTTCTGAAAGAGCAGTTATTCCCATACATGCATGCTCCTCTAATTTAAAGCTAGATTATTCTGCTAAATTAATCAAAACATTATGAAGTGCACTTATGTTCAAAACTTGTTTTTGCTAATCCTCTAAACATCACACTTTTATTAGGGACCACATGACTCCATGGGAGAAATGTGAAAGGTAGAAGAGTCTGTGCTGGATATAGAGATAAAAAATGTCTACCCTCTGCTGCTGCTTCTTTAAAAAAAAAAAAAAAAAGTTTGTTGAAAACCAGTCCATTTGTCATAGGGATAGGGAGGTTTATCTATTCCCTTGCTATTTCAGTGGCACATAATAGAAGCTATTATTCATTTGTGTTAGTGGACACATTGTAGTTTCAACCTCTGATGTTTATTTTCATCTGTCCTGACTTTCCCTAACTGCTTTACTTTTCCTTAATTAACCTGAAGAATCTGGCACATAATGCCCACAAAAGAAATGCTCACAGAATTCATTTTTTTTTAACTACAAAAATTTAGAATTTCCAGGATGTTAATGCAATAGAGCAGCAGAGATCCCTAACATATATAAGATTGTTAGATCATAAAGAACATTTCCCGTTGTATTTTCTCTGTGGGATAGCAGATTGGGGTGGGCCATGGGTAGATAAGGAAAGGAAACTAATATTTGTTAAATATCTGCCAGCAAGTTTCATATATATTATTTCATTTAAATCTTCAACAGTTTTGAGAGGTAAATATTTCCACACCATTGTATATGTATGAAAAATTGGGCTTTAGGATGTTAATTTGCTTAATGTCATACCCTTTTTGATAAAGCTGAAGTTCAAACTCAGGTATGTAGGTATCAAGATTTGTGCATACTCTTTCCACTGAATCCCATATCTCAGAAGGATATCATTTAGTAGGATCATTCAGCTTCCTAATGACACACGCAGCACATTCATGACAATCTTGTTAGATACACTAGTAACTCTTTGGAATCCTTGTCTGATGCTATGGTGTTTTCTTCCCTTCTTACCCCTTATTTACCCATACTCTTCCTTCTTGATAGAAAATCCTCAGTAAGAGAAGAGAGAAAGAAATTTGGCCAACATCATAACATGCTGAAGCAATGTTATGAGCATAGTTGATATCAACAAGAGGAAGTGTTTTGTTTCAGCTTGAAGATTCCAAAGAATCGAAGTCTTCTGAAGCTCTTCCTCATTCCATTGTGCTCCTCCCATGGAGCCTGATCCTTGGCAAGCTGATGGAGATGGAGCTGGTGTCAAGGGGATTATGAAATTGGAGACGGCTGGAAACTGCAGATGCCCAGCTTATTAATATTGATGAGTTTCTCTAAAGCAGAACTTGAGAAAAGGCTACAGGTGCATGAATGCTAAGTTGTTTCAATCGTGTCCAACTCTGAGGGACCCTATGGACTGTAACCTGACAGGTTCCTCTGTCCATGGGATTACCCAAGCAAGAATACTGGAGTAGGTTGCCATGCCCTCTTCCAGGGGATCGTCTCAACTCAGGGATCCAACCTGCATCTCTTTTGTCTCCTGCATTGGCAGGCAGGTTTCTTACCACTAATGCCACCTGGGATGCCCAGTCTATTTAAAAGATGATCCCAGAAAAAATAAGTGGGGAAGTATGGAAAATGAGGCAAGGAAGTGTGGAGAGCCAATACTAGGTATTGCAATGAACAAGTTACTGCTGGGGGCCAACTGGACTCAATTCCACTAGAGGCCCTTTGAGAAAGTGAATGTGATGGGGAGGCTGGGCATTTATTTATTAATTTCTATTTTTTTTCTTAGTTGAAGTTTATTCCTAGGGTCTTTAATTCTCCTGTACTTTAAGTTGTGCCTGTCTTGTCACAGGTCCTGCTTTCACAGTCCCTGAAAAAGCCTTCAGGCAGGGTCAAGAGAAACCCAGGTGAGAAGCTGTCTATTTGTCATGAATTTTACTGTAGCTATTAGTGGAAATCGCAGCACCAAAGGGATTATCCCAGAAAAAATACTGGAGCAGGTTGCCAATTCCTCCTCCAGGAGATCTTCCCAACCCAGGTATCAATCCGAAGTCTCCTGTGGCTCGGCATTGACAACTGTATTCTTTACCACTGAGCCACCTGAGAAGGCCTAGGTATTAGTAAACTGGGAGCCAAAGAAGTATGGAGCAGGATATCGACAGCAGCTGCTACAGACATCTCTATGAATTGATAGCAGTACAGGGTGCTTTGCACTGTTTTGTAAACTCCTTGTGAGTGTGTGATTGATTAGTGATTGGACACTCTGGAAAGAGGCAGTACAGTGCCCCGGGTCTGAGCATGGACTCTAGATTCAAATCATCTCTGATACTTCCAGCTGGGTTAACTTGGTCAAGTTATTTGACCTCTTAGTACCTGTTCTCCCATCTGTATATAATGAGGATGGTGATAATAAAACCTACCTCAGGTATGCTAGTGTCAGGTTGAAATAAACTAATATAGGTGAAGCATTTACAATTGTTCATTGTTGTTCAGTTGCCAAGTTGTGTTCAACTCTCTTCATGACCCCATGGAATGCAGCATGTCCCATTTCCCTGTCCCTCACCATCTCCTGGAATTTGCCCCAGTTCATGTCCTTTGAATCAGTGATGCCATCCAACCATCTCATCGTCTGTTGCTCTCTTCCCTTTCTGCCTTAAATCTTTCCTAGCAGCAGGTCTTTTCCAATGAGTCAGCCGTTTGCATCAGGTGGCCAAAGTATTGGAACTTCAGCTTTAGCAACAGTCCTTCCAGTGAATATTCAGGGTTGATTTCCTTTAGGTTTGACTGGTTTGATCTCCTTGCTGTCCAAGGGACTCTCAAGAGTCTTCTCCAGTGCCAAAGTTCAAGGGCATCAATTCTTCAGCACTTTGCCTTCTTTATGTTCCAGCACTCACAACCATACATGACTGCTGTAAAGACCATAACCTTGACTATATAGACCTTTGTCAGCAAAGTGGTATCTTAGCTTTTTAACACTCTGTCTAGGTTTGTCATAGCTTTCCTGCCAAGAAGCAATCACCTTGTAATTTCATGGCTGCAGTCACCATCTATAGTGATTTTAGAGCCCAAGAAGAGGAAATCTGTCACTGCTTCCAGCTTTTCCCCTTCTATTTGCCATGAAGTGATGGAACCTGATGCCATGATGTTAGTTATTTTTTTTTTTACATTAAGCTTTAAGCTGGCTTTTTTTGCTCTCCTCCTTCACCCTCACCAAGAGGTTCTTTAGTTCCTCTTTGCTTTTTGCCATTAGAGTGGTATCATCATATTTACAACAGTACCAATCTCAAAATAAGCACTCAAGCACTCTTTATTTTTATTCATACAGACCTATATTGCCTCCTGAATTTTACAAATATAGAACTGAAATTTAAAGCTGTGGTACATATACACAATGGAGTATTACTCAGCCGTTAAAAAGAATTCATTTGAATCAGTTCTGATGAGATGGATGAAACTGGAGCCGATTATACAGAGTGAAGTAAGCCAGAAAGAAAAACACCAATACAGTATACTAACACATATATATGGAATTTAGGAAGATGGCAATGACGACCCTGTATGCAGGACAGGGAAAGAGACACAGATGTGTATAACGGACTTTTGGACTCAGAGGGAGAGGGAGAGGGTGGGATGATTTGGGAGAATGACATTCTAACATGTATACTATCATGTGAATTGAATCGCCAGTCTATGTCTGACGCAGGATGCAGCATGCTTGGGGCTGGTGCATGGGGATGACCCAGAGAGATGTTTTGGGGAGGGAGGTGGGAGGGGGGTTCATGTTTGGGAATGCATGTAAGAATTAAAGATTTTAAAATTTTAAAAAAAAGAAAAAAATAAAAATAAAAATAAATAAAAAAAAATAAAGGTGAATGGAGGAAAGCAAAAAAAAAAAAAAAAAAAAAAAGAATTCTCCAGTGCCACAATTCAAAAGGAAAAAAAAAAAAATCTTCCTAGTGAATTTTTTAACTAGAAAGTCTTCTTTTATGCTCTATCATCAAATTCTACCTACCCAGACCCAAGACTTCACATATATCTTAACACACAATCTATCCAAATTTTGAGTAATCAGAGAATTCAACTTTTAAGGGGTAAAAGTTTACAAAACAGCAAGAGGTTCTGAAAACCAGAAAGGACTGGTATTGCCATAAATGGTTTGGACATCTTCAGCACTCCAAATAAACAATACCTACTATTACCTAGATTCCTTTGTATTGGAGATGAAATATGGCAGGGGGTTATAACTGAGGGGTCAAGTGCTAAGTGTGCTAAATTCATCATCTCCTTTAATCTTTATATCAAATCCATGGGGTAGATATCATCACTCAGTTCTTCAGATGAAGAGACAGATTCAGAAAGCTAAAATGACTTGCTCAAGATCCGAAACTAGTAATTTGTGGGCATTGGGAGTCTGACACCAGTGCATGCTTTTTTAAACCACTATGTGCAATTGAAACACTGCAACGAGCTAAATGTTATTCTCTACTGACATTCACTTGAGATACTATATACTCAGGGTGGCTTGGAATCGAAGCTTGTGTTGAGTTCTGCTCTATTACTTATGGCATCACTTAATCTTTCTGAGCTTGTAATATTGTATTTTCTGTATGAGAGGAATAATGGTTTTTGCTTCATGGGGTTATTTTGGGAATTCTATGAAATTAAAAATACTTTATAATTCAGTAATATATAAATTTAATCATGTAAAAGGATAAGAGTTTTGGAATGAGAGGCTGAGAGTCTCAATAAAAATAGTAACAAGGGAATTCAGATTAAAATTTAGTTAATAATCGACTTTATATTAATATAGCTAAGCTTCTAATTAATATTCTTTTTCTTTTTTCATCTTATTAATTCACATCACAAGTCTGTATTAAATACTTACTATATAAGGCATGCTTTATGAGCTGGGAATATAAAGGTGAAAGTAACATGGTATCTATTGATACATTCAAGTTGCTTAAAAGTCTAGGAGCATAAAAAATATCTCAGAATTTTTCTCAAAATAGCAGTAAGGAGATTATGGTTATGAGATTTCGTTTTGCCCGCCCTCTTCTTTTTTCTCCTTCCATCCTTCTTGCCTTCCTCTTTTCTTCTTTTTAAAAATTCTGCTTTGGATCTTAACTGAGAAAAAAAAAAAAAAAGAGATAACCAGCTCACCATTTTGTCTGCCCTCAAACTTATTGTTTGGACATAGTTAAGTAAATGCTTTCATTTAGACATGTGCTCATTTGTACATAGATATGTCTATCTGCGAATAAGGCCTTCCCAATGCTGTGAAATATTAAGGTTTTTAAAACCATTAAGACTGTTAGCTTTGGCTGCAGATAAGCAGAATAAACAAACCCCTTTCCAAGTAAGAATTAGTTTTGCTGCCTTTATTGGCTTTTGAAGCTCAAGGAAGCCACAGTTTCAAAAAATAGCTTATCTCTCAGCCTGATAATTTTCTGATGGGCTTCATTATTTTGTGTCTAGTGTTTCTCACAGGTGCAGATAGCAATGTTTCTATGTTGGCTGTGAATAGCCTTTAATGGTTTCCTGATTTGTGTTAGTCTTTCTGCTTGTATATAATTAGTTATCTACTTACTCATCTCTTGACCCAATACTGGCCTTAATAGCTAATACACACGTGTCTTTTTACTCAAATAGTCAATTACTGTATAAGTGCAAATAGAGCTTGAAAAGGTCTTTCTGAATTTCCCAGGGAAATTTGATGGGTTTTCCTGTTAATTCAGTAGTCTCAATCCCTTCCTCTAAGCCCTGGTTCTTAAGGTGCGATTCCAACCCCCACCCCAACCCCGCCTCCCAGAGGACTTCTGCCAATATCTGGACACAATTTTGGTTGTTACAACTGCTACTGCCATCTAATAGGTAAAGAAAGACTCCAAGGATGCTGCTCATTACCCTACAAAGTACAAGGCAGTCTCTACAACACAGAATTAATGGGAAGAGCTAACTCATTGGAAAACACTCTGATGTTGGGAAAGACTGACGGCAAAAGGAGAAGGGGCATCAGAGGATGAGAGGGCTAGATGGCATTGCTGACTCTGGGCATGAGTTTGAGCAAACTCTGGGAGATAGTGGAGGACAGATGAGCCTGGTGTTCTGCAGTCCATGGTGTCACAGGGTCAGACACAACTTAGTAAGTGAACGACAACAGAAATATCTGCAGTGCTGAGATTGACAAACTCTGTGAATCTACTCTCTTCTTTTGTAAAAATTAAAAACTTTGGGAGATTAACTGCATTCTCTAAGGTTAATTCGGCTAGCCATAGTCCTGGATTTCCAGTGGCAGGATAAGGAAGATCTTGTAAACTTAATCCATCAGCAAATTAGAGGAACCAACAACACCACATCCAAAAGATTTATTATTCCAAAATGAAGCAAATCAGAATTTTAACGTCTTTGACTCATTTTAAAGACCCTCTTTAAAATGAGTCAAAGAAGTTTCAAGACCAAGATAATCATGATGGTGTGATCACTCACCTAGAGCCAGACATTCTGGAATGTGAAGTCAAGTAAGCCTAACAAATAATTTCAGAATTTGTATGGAAATACAAAAACCTCAAATAGCCAAAGCAATCTTGAGAAAGAAGAATGGAACTGGAAGAATCAACCTGTCTGACTTCAGGCTCTACTACAAAGCCACAGTCATCAAGACAGTATGGTACTGGCACAAAGACAGAAATATAGATCAATGGAACGAAATAGAAAGCCCAGAGATAAATCCACACACATATGGACACCTTATCTTTGACAAAGGAGGCAAGAATATACAATGGATTAAAGACAAACTCTTTAACAAGTGGTGCTGGGAAAACTGGTCAACCATTTGTAAAAGAATGAAACTAGAACACTTTCTAACACCATACACAAAAATAAACTCCAAATGGATTAAAGATCTAAACGTAAGACCAGAAACTATAAAACTCCTAGAGGAGAACAGGAAAAACACTTGCCAACATACATCACAGCAGGATCCTCTAGGACCCACCTCCCAGAATATTGGAAATAAAAGCAAAAATAAACAAATGGGACCTAATTAAACTTAAAAGCTTCTGCACAACAAAGGAAACTATAAGCAAGGTGAAAAGACAGCCTTTGGAATGGGAGAAAGTAATAGCAAATGAAGCAACTGACAAACAACTAATCTCAAAAATATACAAGCAACTCCTGCAGCTCAACTCCAGAAAAATAAACTACCCAATCAAAAAATGAGACAAAGAACTAAACAGACATTTCTCCAAAGAAGACATACAGATGGCTAACAAACACATGAAAAGATGCTCCACATCACTCATTATCAGAGAAATGAAAATCAAAACCACAATGAGATACCATTTCACACCAGTCAGAATGGCTGTGATCCAAAAGTCTACAAGCAATAAATGCTGGAGAGGGTGTGGAGAAGAGAACCCTCTTACACTGTTGGTGGGAATGCAAACTAGTACAGCCACTATGAAGAACAGTGTGGAGATTCCTTAAAAAACTGGAAATAGAACTGCCTTATGACCCAGCAATCCCACTGCTGGTCATACACACCGAGGAAACCAGAATTGAAAGAGACACGTGTACCCCAATGTTCATCACAGCACTGTTCATAATAGCCAGGACATGGAAGCAACCTAGATGTCCATCAGCAGATGAATGGATAAGAAAGCTGTGGTACATACACACAATGGTGGATGAAACTGGAGCCTACTATACAGAGTGAAGTAAGCCAGAAAGAAAAACACCAATACAGTATACTAATGCATATATATGGAATTTGGAAAGATGGTGATGATAACCCTGTATGCGAGACAGCAAAAGAGACACAGATGTATAGAACAGTCTTTTGGACTCTATGGGAGAGGAAGAGGGTGGGATGATTTGGGAGAATGGCATTGAAACATGTATAATATCATATATGAAACGAATTGCCAGTCTAGTTTTGATGCAGGATACAGGATGCTTGGTGCTGGTGCACTGGGACAACCCAGAGGGATGGTACAGGGAGGGAGGAGGGAGGGGTGTTCAGGATGGGGAACACATGTATACCTGCGGCAGATTCATGTTGATGTATGGCAAAGCCAATACAATATTGTAAAGTAATTAACCTCCAATTAAAATAAATTTATATTAAAAAATATTAAAATAAGAAATGTTGACCCACATAAAAAAAAAAAGCATCACTACGAACAAAGCTAGTGGAGGTGATGGAATTCCAGGTGAACTATTTCAAATCCTGAAAGATGATGCTGTGAAAGTGCTTCACTCAATATGCCAGCAAATTTGGAAAGCTCAGCAGTGGCACAGGACTGGAAAAGGTCAGTTTTCATTCCAATCCCAAAGAAAGGCAATGCCAAAGATTGCTCAGACTACCGCACAATTGCACTAATCTCACACACTAGTAAAGTAATGCTCAAAATTCTCCAAGCCAGGCTTCAGCAATACATGAATCATGAACTCCCAGATGTTCAAGTTGGTTTTAGAAAAGGGAAAGGAAGCAAAGATCAAATTGCCAACATCCATTGGATCATCAAAAAAGCGAAAGAGTTCCAGAAAAACATCTATTTCGGCTTTATTGACTATGCCAAAGCTTTTGACTGTGTGGATCACAGTAAACTGTGGAAAATTCTGAAAGAGATGGGAATACAGACCACCTGACCTGCCTCTTGAGAAACCTATATGCAGGTCAGGAAGCAACAGTTAGAACTGGACATGGAACAACAGACTGGTTCCAAATAGGGAAAGGAATATGTCAAGGCTGTATATTGTCACCCTGCTTATTTATCTTCTATGCAGAGAACATCATGAGAAACGCTGGGCTGGAAGAAGCACAAGCTGGAATCAAGGTTGCCAGGAGAAATATCAAGCACCTCAGCTATGCAGATGACACCACCCTTATGGCAGAAAGTGAAGAGGAACTAAAAGCCTCTTGATGAAAGTGAAAGTGGAGAGCGAAAAAGTTGGCCTAAAGCTCAACATTCAGAAAACGAAAATCATGGCATCTGGTCCCATCACTTCATGGGAAATAGATGGGGAAAGAGCGTCAGACTTTATTTTGGGGGCTCCAAAATCACTGCAGATGGTGATTGCAGCCATGAAATTAAAATACGCTTACTCCTTGGAAGAAAAGTTGTAACCAACCTAGATAGCATATTGAAAAGCAGAGACATTACTCTGCCCACAAACGTCCATCTAGTTAAGGCTATGGTTTTTCCAGTAGTCATGTATGGATGTGAGAGTTGGACTGTGAAGAAAGCTGAATGCCGAAGAACTGATGCTTTTGAACTGTGGTGTTGGAGAAGACTCTTGAGAGTCCCTTGGACTGCAAGGAGATCCATCCAGTCCATTCTGAAGGAGATCAGCCCTGGGAATTGTTTGGAAGAAATGATGCTGAAACTGAAGCTCCCATACTTTGGCCACCTCATGTGAAAAGTTGACTCATTGGAAAAGACTGTGATGCTGGGAGGGATTGGGGGCAGGAGAAGAAGGGGACGACAGAGGATGAGATGGCTGGATGGCATCACTGACTCGATTGCCGTGAGTCTGAGTGAACTCTGGGAGTTGATGATGGACAGGGAGGCCTAGTGTGCTGCAATTCATGGAGTTGCAAAGATTTGGACACGACTGAGCGACTGAACTGAACTGACTGAAAGACCCTCTTCCTTTTATTTTAAATATATATATGATATGTGTGTATCAATGAGAACACCACCTTAATCTTTTTAGTGTCTAAGATCTGTAATTAAATAGAAAGGTAAAGATTAATGAATGTAACTATTAATTGCTAAAGCACCAGAATTTGGGCAACCATTGTGAATTATTCACTTTTTCCAAACTCTCCATCGAGTTTTCTAATTTTTAGATCTTTTCTCACACTTTTCCACTCTTTTCTAGCTATTAAAATTCTATCCATTCTTTAGAACCAGCTCTATGTAAAGCCTTTCTGGATGAGTCCGTAAAAAATGGATTGCTTCTTTTTTACATGATTTTCATGGATTCCAGCAGCCTTTCTGTAATCCTGATCTTGGAGGGAGAGCAGTAAATGGTACTGAAGAGAGATCTTAGCTTCCTGCCCAGGAATTAAACCTAGGACACCTAGATGAAAACCAAGAGCTTTAGCCACTAGACCACCAGGGGCTAGGGCCAGAAGCAAAGCACCCTGGCTCTTGCCCCTATTTGAAAGCAAGAATGTTTCAAGGAGGCAAAAACTATAAAAAACAGTTAAAAAATTTATTATTGGAAACACAGCACAGTGTATGGTAGAGCACACAGGAAAACAATCTGTTTATCCAACTCAGAAGCATGGCAGAGATACACACCCAGAAAGAAAGGGTATGGGCCTCCTCTCTAATGAAGAGAGAGGCACAGTAAGTTAGAAGTTAGGCAGAGATTCATGCCTGGAGAGGAGTGTGGGCATCCTGAGTGAAGACTAGTGCAGTACAGAGGTGATGTAAATCACTTGTACAGAACAGTCCTTCCGGTCTTTGTTTACTATTGGCCAATTATCTTGTTTCTTCACACCTGACTGGTCCCTGGATCCTCCCCAAGATACATGTGGAACTTTTTGCTAAGATAAATCCCACCACAGAAGCCTATGGGTGCATTTCCACACTTATTATGGGGTGGGGCCTCCTCCCTCTTTGACCTTCAAGAAACCTCCCTACACATGTGCAGGAGTAGGCACCTTATCTCTGTTTTAGCAGAGTTCAGCTTTTACTACTAGCTTTGTCCTTGGAGTGTTTGGGTGAGAACAAAGCTTGAATTTTATTCTGCTTGACAAATACCAGGTGTCCAGCCCAGAGGTCCATTGTCTCCTACCTCAGTCCTCTGTCAAAAATTTTATATGTATGCATTTATAAATATGTGTATCTTATTTAAGGTATATGGCATCTTCAACTGAATTTTAAATATTTTATATTTAAAGGTAAGACACTGTTTTATATCTTTCATTTTTATCATAACACCTATCTAGTGAACATACACTTAACTGGCATTCAAAAGATTCAGATTGATACTCTGGATTTGTAGATTATAGTAAAGATATTACCAAAATAGTATTTCTTATTGTGGAGGAACTGTGTCCATAACATGCTAAAGAAAATTCCTTATTATCCCTCCTTACTTTGGTTATCTCTCAAATACTCTCATCCAAATTTATTTCACAATGTTGTAAAGTACCAGAAAAAAAGGTAACTTATTAGCTAATAGTGGAAAGACAGAGAGCTATACCAACATAAATTTTCCTGTTTAGTTTGATAAATTTTTAAAGCGTTTAGAGTTTCTAAAACCCTTTTTCCCACAGAATGTTCTTTCTTGTTAGTGAAAACTCTGGAGGGAGAGAGGCAGAGGGTAAAAGGTGAGGACAGATAAGAATTTAGATGTGTGTTTCTCACAGGGTAGCAAGTGGTATGGCTTTGATTTGGATGCCCAGAGCTTATCTAACATACTTGTGAATCATGTGGAAGAGGGAGCACACAGATTTCAAACTGTTAAATGCAACAAAACCCACACATGTGAGAAGGTAGCAATGAAACATAAAAGCAGGGAACCAAGTTTTGCAATTTTTCATTTGTGTTTTGAAATTTTTTCCTAACTGTGTTCATATCATAAAGAATAATCCAGAATATGATGAGGCATATATTCTATATATGCATGTGATGCAATCACATTTAAATACTAACATATTTCTTTCTAGCATGCCCTTGAAAGTATTTTCATCTTTCCAATTCACAAGTAGCGTTACTCTTCCCATCTCAGTACTAAAAATTCTTTTGGACCATTCAGATTTTCTTTTCCAAACAAAACATAAAATTATATATTGCAGATGTGAATTCTTTAGATTAAAAATGGGATCACAACTTAAGGTCTAAAGATAAGGCATAGCAGCTTAAATATTTGCAGGGTATACTTTATCAATTATATATCACTTAATATCCCCAATGTGCTTAGTCTGTTGCCCACTATACAAAATAATTCTTGTTGAATTATTTTGCTCATGGGGAAACCTATTCATTTTAAGACTCTCTGCTCAATATTAACCTGGAAACAGGCTTAATTTTACTGTAGGGATGTTGTAGTTATGAAGTTTGATATGTCTAAAAAGGAGATTTTATATTTGGAAAATGCCAATTACATCCTACTTCAAACAAATGCATTCTCCAAATGCAGGAATAGTATGTAAGAGTTACGTAGTAGGTCAAGCATACTTAATATAAACTTTATGTACACTCTAAACCACAGAAGAATAGTCAGTGCATAATGGAATCACTCAACAATGTAGCCAATTGACTTGATGACCCTAGATATTAAGAACTACTTTACTGCAAACCAAGATAAAAATGATTTTATTGGACAACAATTAAACATCTCATTCATCCTCCTTCATTAGCCTCTCTGATGACACCAGACAAAATTCTTTTGAAATGATAACATCCAATACTGTATTATACGTTATATCATTTTCTATATTATCTATATTATTATGTATCTCTAATACATTTATTTATTTATTTATTTATTTTTAGGGAAGGTGCTTTCAAGACCCACAGAGATATTTATTTATTTATTTATTTATTTATTTTTATTATTTTTTTTTAGTTTTTATTTTTTAAATTTTAAAATCTCTAATTCTTAATACATTTATTTTTGATAAAACATCATTTGCGTTTGTGTCTCTATTGGGGAAGTCAAGAGTGCTATTTTGTGATTTAAAATGAAATCCTCAAATTAAGTTTTACTCTGAATTTCCCTCTTATGATTCAAAATTTTATATCATGCACCTTTTTATTTCATTTATTTATTATCATTTTGTTGACTTACATGTGTAGCAAAAGCTTAGAGAGATAGCTGATCCTTTGATGGGCTGTTGGAGAGCTGTTTTCAGTATTAATGTTTGCTATGTAAAAGCCATGCTTGAGTAATTTATTTATGCTGTGTAAGATCCAGTCATTTTATTGGTTGCAGTAAATGTGGCATTGTTTTCTCACTACTTTTCAAAAGATCTTTGTCAGCTAAAGGTGGGAGTGGCTGAGGAGGTGGCTGGGGCCAATGACCTGATGGCTGAAAAATGGTTAAGAATCTGATATGGACTGTGGTGATACACAGTTATCATCCTTCTTAGCTTTTGAGTGAAGACAAGAGGCTATGGCAGTGAGATTTCCATTTGTTTAAATGTATGCTGTAAAAATTGAATGTTTTTTCTTTGCTGGAACCCTTATATATATACAACCTGTCCATTAGTCACTTTATACATTTTATTATCACCTCATACTTTATTTTCTTCCTTTGACCCCAGGAAGGTTCCCAAGCAATTCTAAAACCCATTAGTCCTCTGAACACTCACAAAAACTCCATAAATGATTTTTAATGGTCTTTACTAATCAGTATTAAACAATCTTGGACAGGCTAGAAGTTATCTTATGGAGACTTCAAAAAAAATATTTAATATGTGAATTCTGTTATTCTCTTTTGTTAATACTATCATTTCCCTTTTGAGTAAGAATGATTCAAAATTTTTACTACACATTAAAACCAGTATAATAAATGAGCAAACTCCATTTTCACTCTCCATTATTATAACATGTTGGATTTAAATAAGGAAGTTGCAGCTATAATCTACAAAGGAGGTGAGAAATCCTTCTGATTAGTCTCCTCACCCCCACTCAATGCACACTTCTGTTGGTTCCTTGAGTAACAGCAGCTGTAGACAAAGTGTTTAGTACTACTGAGCTTAGATATGGTTTCTAGCACCTGTGGGCACTTGTGCCACCTGAGGAATGGTCTATAATGTTGTGGCATATAGTATAACACAGAAACAGGGGGTTTAATACAGATGGAGTTCAAATCCTGGCTGGCTCCACCACATCCTAGTTGTGTTTTGGGGCAAGTCTCCTGTGAAGTAGCATTGATGCTAATACATAACTTGTATGCTTGTTAAAGAATAAATGAAAAATGAAAGTCACTCAGTTGTGTCTGACTCTTTGTGACCCTCTGGACTGTACCTCTATCCATTGACTTCTCTAGGCAAGAGTATTGGAGTGGGTTGTCATTCCCTTATCCAGGGGATCTTTCCAACCTAGGGATTGAACCCAGATCTCCTACACTGCAGGCAGATTCTTTACTGTCTGAACCACCATGGAAGCCCAAAAGAATAAATGGATAATGAATAAAATCTTCCATCACAAGTCCTATTATGCAGTAAGTACTCAATAAGATTAATCATTACTCTTATCTCCACTTTTGTGTCCAAGAAAGTACATTGAGAAAAACTTCCCACACTTGAAGGGGAGGACCCCTGTGCAATATGGGAGTACAGCTAAAAAGTTAAAAACAAATTCCCCAAATGAGAGGTCAAAATTTTCACCAGGGCCCACAGAGTGAGCAATGGTGCTGTTTATTTGGACTTAATAAGAGATACAAGTAACTATGTGAATAAAGGTTCACAGAAGGGTTTGCAGTTTTATTCTCTGAATTGTGCTCAGTATTGTCATTTAATTTGGTACCTTAGCAAAGAATCTGGTCAAAAGTGAAAATTTCTACCTTCAACGAATTCCACTGCTACAACCACCCCTGTTTAGAATATAGAGAGCTAATTCAAACCAATTTGTCATCATTTAGAGTTATAAACATAGCAAAAGGAACTTTCAAAGATACTATCTATTGTAGTCCATAAAAGTTGGGAGTCTTTATCCTCCTAAGTATGTTTAAGCACAACACGCTTAAGCATGATGAAGAGGCTTGTCTAATTGCTTTCCATATTCACCATGGAAGGTTGGCATAATGGAATCAGTGGGATGCCTTTAGGAGAATTTGTGTAATAGAAGCCTTTCCACTTTCCCAAATTTGATTAGGAACATATAGAAAGTGGCTTCTCTGGTGACTCAGATGGCAAAAAACCTGCCTGCCAATGCAGGACATGTAAGAGATGCAGGTTCGATCCCTGGGTAGAGAAAATCCCCTGCAGGAGGGCATGGCAACCCACTCCAGCAGGTTGGAGTTCCAACTAGTGCCTGGAGAATTCCATGGACAGAGGAGCCTGGTGGGCTACAGTCCATGGGGTCTTAAGAGTCAGACATGACTGAGCAACTAAAACACACTCACGTACAGACAGGTGAGTACAGATTTCTAGTAGCATGCCACCATGTAATGTCTATTAGACTAGTTATTCTTAGCAAACCTATTATGGAGATTGGGCAAAAGGAGAGACTGTCACAGCGGAGGACTTTCCATACAGGAGGAGAATGATGCCTGAGAAAGAACTTGGCATTTCTGGATCCTATCATTTTTGGCTTAAAACTTCTTTGGAGCTAGTTTCTTCCTCAGTTACATCATCAAAGAAAATAATCAGGGACACAGTTTAGCCTGGTGAGTTGGTTAAGCATTCTCTTTCTGAAGTCAGACTCCCTGGATTTAAAGTGTGTCTTAGTCACAATTGTGCCTGTGACCTTGGGAAATCTTTTAGCCTTTTAACTTTAATTTCTTCATCTCCAAAATGATACCTACCTCATAGGCTTTGGGGGGGGGGGCGGGTGTGGGGGGAGGTAGGGGAGGGAGTAAAATCAGATAATGAAAATAAAGAACTCGGCACATTTGTTGAAAAATTAAATGCTCAACAAATTAGGGATTTTGTTTGGAGGGCTGTCGGTTCCATATCAGAAAGTTATTCTAGTAAGATAAAATTTTCTTTGAGTTAAATGTAGTAGCAGTGGGATCCTTAGGGAACCAGAGACCTAAGAACATGGAGGAGCATACCCTAGCTAGCAATTTGCGATGAAAGAGTGGAAAGAAGTTACAGTGCCTAAGAAACCCAGCAAATCAAACAATGTGTAAGTACCTTGAATTCTCAGAAGAGTGGTGAGACATTGTCCATCGACCCAGCAAAACCCTTTTGTCCATAACCTTGGATACTGTTACAGGAAGAATTGCATCCCCACAGGACCTCAGAATGTGACTTTATTTGGATTCAGGGTCTTTACAGAGGTAATCAAGTTAAAATGAGGTCTTTAGGGTGGGCCCTAATCCAGTATGATTGGTGTCCCTATAGAAAGGAGAAAATTAGGGATAGACTAGAAGGGAAATGCCATTTGTGGAGAGTTATAAGGAGAAGAGAGCCATCCACAAGCCAAGGAGAGAGGTCTGGAACAGATCTTCCCCTTATAGCCCTCACAAGGAATCTGTCTGGTGAGGTCTTAGATTTTGAAATGTGAGACAATAAAATTTCTGTTGTTTAAATGGCCCTGTTTGTGGTTTTGTTTGTTTGTGTGTTTTGTTTCCTGTTTTTTATGGAAGCCCTAGAGAACTAATATGGATACTTAATAAAAAATACTGCCCCTCAAATGTCCTAAAATGGAGTTGGTGAAAATATTAGAGGTAGAGGTAGTGGCATGTGAAAGAAGCAAGGCTTCCTAGGTTACAAAGTCATGGTCACAAATACCAAGCCTGGAAAGTCATCTCAGAGGAATTGCCGGTTTGGATGTGGTTTAATCTTGTTAGGTAATTTGGAAAAGAGAGGATGCCAAGACCTTCCCCACCTTGAGTTTTCTAAAGGCTTTTGTATCACAGTGGGGATAACCCTTCCATTATTGGTGCTAAAAGCATGCTCAAAGGACTCAACCTGTTTACGTAGGGACTCATATTTGGTTTAAGATTGGGAAGGGGAAGGTATGACTTACTCCTTCACTCTTCCACTGAAGTGATTAATCAAACTGAAGTGATTGGAAATATCAGATAGAAATATTTCTACTTTTGTTTTGAGAGATAGGCCACCAGAGTTGTAGATAGTTGTATGAAAATTAGTAGCATTCATCTAGTCTTTTGTCAGTTATTTATTGAGCTCTTACTGTATATCAGGCTCCATTGATATTAGGGCTTCAGTGGTAGATAACACTTGGTTCCTGTTCTCAGGGGACTTACAGTTTAAAGAGGAATGCAGTTGAATAAACAAGGCCACCTCAGACTGTAACAGTTGGCCAGTAACTCAGGGATGCTATGAGAGCATACAGAAAGGGCATTATCCCAGCCTGCATAGGGCTGGGGAGTCTTTGAACATCTTTGAGGAATAGATAATGCCCAAGCCAAGTCTAATAGACCCTCCTCACTAGGAGAATAGAGGTGGAAGGAAAAGAGAGACAATCCAGATAGTGGGCATCACAAAGGCAGTGTCATAGGGAGGGGATTGGAAGAACATGGCACATCTACAGAAAGTGTGAATGATTTTTTCAAGAAGGGGTTAGGTACAGAGGGAAGGAAGAAGGATAGGAGGGTTGGATACTGTAGGGGAAAGGTTATCCTTAAGAAGAGGTACAGTAGCCAAATGGAGTAGAAAATGAGCTAGTTTGGAAGTTAGAGTTCATTCATTCATTCAATAAGTATTTATTGAAGTTCTAAATATGTTAGGCTTTTAGAATGACTACATCCATACAGTTGGATGGCATCACCAACTCAATGGACATGAGTTTGAGCAAGCTCTGGGAGATGGTGAAGGACAGGGAAGCCTGGTGTGCTGCAGTCCATGCGGTTGCAGAGTTCACATGACTGAGTAATTGAATAACAACAGTCATTTTGACCTCATGGGAAAGGCTTCTGTGTGCCTCATGGCCATGTCATTTCCTTTTTGTGTGGGTTCTGAATAAGTTACCAACCTAGATTGAGAAACTCAGTACTTAATTCCCTTGTTGGCAAAGTGGGAGAGCTAGACCAATGTGGTTCTTAGTTCTGAGATGATTCTGCCATGAACAGTAAGAAGAACATGTTCTCCTAGTTGACATAAGTAGAATGATGAATTGACTCAGGGGACTGTGGCCCTGCGTATACTGTTAGTATTAATAATTCCATATCGGGAAGCAGATTGTTCATATAACAGTCTGGTTAGGCAGCAGTCCCCTCCTCCCAGAGTAATAAAAGTCACATGTTTATGACTTGTATGAAATAAACACTGTGAGCTTTGGTTGTTTCTGTGAAAAACTCATGTCTTTGTGGAAACTGGTTTTTATCATTCAGAGTGTTACTTTAATAATTGTAGACTGTTTTTATACTCATTCTGCCTCCAAGAAATAATGGGATTTTTACATCTTAGTTTATGAACAATCATGATTCCATTATGAAAATATTAAGCATTAAAAGGAGAGAAACATGGCTAGTCCTAGAGAAATATCTCAAGCAAACAGAACTTGTGCTGGTATCTCCTTCACTCCCTGACCTTGCTAAGTACCCCTCCATTGTTTCTCTTCCCCATCTCAACTCGTGTTCTGATTTAGATTGGTAACCAATGAATGACTTATACTTATCAACCACTAGTTATGTACTTAAGAAAATGATCTCTTGTATCCCTTATAATCATCCATGAAGAAGATAGCATTATTCCCTTTCACAGGTAAGGAAACTGAGACTCTGAGATATAACTTTCCCAAGATTATACAACTAGTAAATTGTATTGGGATTTACTAGTCCAATCCCAGATTGGGATTAGAACCTAGATCTGGTTTCCCACCAGTTCTTGTTGTTATTCATTTTCTTTGTCTTTCTCCACCCCCTCCACCTCCAACTCACATCACAACACCCCTCTTCCTCCTACACTCACTTCCCTCCCTCTGGAAGAGTTAGCTAGTACTCAATGAACATGCTTCTTGTAAGTATCAGTTTGGTGGTAGTTGTATTAATATTGCTTTCTAAACAATAATCCATGCTCTTTCATGGAGCATGGCCACCCTCCCTCTACCTTGCTTCAGTGTTTTATCACTACCATGTATAACTTTGGGGGAACTAAGCCTTTTGTTTTTCCTGCCATAACTTTAGGCATAAACCTTCCAACATGTGTATTTTTTAAGTAATTACACATTATTTAGATCAAGCAAATATTTGATATTTTATTTTATTTGGTTTTAATAGGAAGATCACTTGTTATAAATCTTGAAAACAAGTATCTTTCTTTATGGGAAGTGACTATCAGCCAAAGACAGAAAAAGAATTTACCAAGTAAAAAACAAAACAAAACAAAACAAAAAGTGACAAATTGAGGCTCCTCATTGACATTTCATATGGCCATTGAGAGAAAAGAAAGTGTGTGGGCACAGTTGGGAGAATTGTCATGGCCATATGACTTAACATTCTGGTGGAGGAATCAGAACAGAAGCAAAATAACTGGAGAAACCACAATAATAAGCTCTCCTCCCTGCCCCAGCTCTGAACAAAATGGTATTTAACAAGTGATAGCTGATGAAATAAGCAAAAATCATGTTTTGGCTCTTGTAGAATGAGTTGCTTAGCATGTTCTAGCATTAATTAGCTAAGTTCAACCAAATATTCCTCTCATTTTCCACTTATAAATTGTCCCTCCGTCCATCTCTAAAATGCATCAAATTTTTTGGAAAGAAGTGTTTGTCTTGTGGGCCTATTGCAGCTTTTGAAGATGTTCTGCAGAATAAGGCTGTCTATGCCAACTGAAAGACTATTCAGCTTTGCCAAACTGGTCCCTTTGTTTATGGTCAGCCATTTGGGTTTCCCCCTTTATTTTGGCGATGTGGCTGAGTTTGGGGGTATTGTCCATTCTAACAAAACCAGGACTGCAGTCTTCTTAAAGCATACAGGGAGAGATTCCCTCAACTTGACATTATAGCTGACCTGGACACCTAGCTTAAGCCCTGGAAGCTTGGTGATGCTAGTGGGTCTGTACAGTATTATATCCACAACACCAAGGGTCCCCAGGATGAACAAGCCTTTAGAGTCTGAGCAGTAGAGGTGATCTGGGAGTCCTGCCCCTAAGAGTGCCTTTTCACTCTGGTCTGAGAGGATATCAGTAGATTCCCTTCTTTTTCTCAGTCACCATTGTAGCTGGTCTTTTGTACGTATTCATCTTTACCTCTAGTCCTGATTCTCCAGCCTTGCAATATCATTTTGCCAGGCCCTGTTATATGTCTTCACAATTGCAAATATATCAAGGCCAAATCAAGTCCTTCACCTTCCCCACTCAGTTGGCTGGCATCTTTCTGAATCTCTTGTATGTCTGGTTTGTTGTTGCTGTTGTTGTTTTTAAGCAATCTTTGACTTCTCCTTCAAATTTCTCTCTCTGCTCAATATCAACTGAATTGGGGGGAAAAAAAAAGACAAAAATTATTACATCACCCTCCACAGTGTATCTTGTCTCAGATTTTGTTTGTTTGTTTTTCCACTGATGCTCTCTGAGCCTTTACATCCAAGAAATTAATCATGCCCTAGCTGATATTGCTGTCTCTAGTCTTTTTCCTTCCAGTCTTTTCTGCTTGTCATATAGTTGCATTTTGCTTAAGACCATGTTGTCCTTGAGTGTCTTCTCTGTTCAGAAGCCTGAAGCATGATCATGAATCAGCTCTAAATGCATTGCTAATTGTTCAGATATTGTAGAAACTTCTTCAAATTTACTAAAACCTCACATCCTCTACTCCCTTAAGCACATCTCTATGTTAGACAAGACAATTCTCTTTCACCTCACCAACACTGGGTTTATTTTCAACTTCCATATCTCTTCTCACTTAGAAGGTTTTTAAAAATACTTTGTATGAGTCCTGTTCGTTAAAATTAAAGTCTTTTCTTTTTTAAGATTTATTTTTTTTAATTGAAGGATAATTGCTTTACAGAATTGTGTTGGTTTCTGCCAAACGTCACATGAATCAGCCATAGGTATGCATATCTCCCCTTCCTCTTGAACCACCTTCCCACATCCCTTCCCATCCCACTCCTCTAGGTTGTTACAGAGCCCCTGTTTGAGTGGCTTGAGTTCCCGGAGTCATACAGCAAATTCCCTTTGGCTTTCTATTTTACATATGGTAATGTAAGTTTCCATGTTACTCTATATCTCTCTTCTTCTTCATGAAGCTTTTCCTGCTCTGGCCTGCAACCTTGACTGATTTTTTTACTTCTCTGAATTTCTGTTAGTTTCATTCTTCTTATTGAATATTTACTTAGTTTTCTTGACTACTTTACTAATAATTAGCCTCATATTTCTAGTTAAATTATATACTTATCAAGCTAATTTTTGTGATGTCTATCACTCATTCCTTGATAAAAGATAAAATTTTCTACCATTTCTACTTAAATAGTGCTTTGAAATCTGTAGAGTGCTTTCATGCATTATCATTAAATCAGAAAGCCTACCAGAATTTAATTAATTTGTACTTTCAATCAGAGAAAGCAGGTGCTGATCACTCTCTTTAGAGTCACAAGGTCATCTTGGAAACAGCCTTGATGCCTATTTGAGTGAGCAAATACATGCCAGATAGCGCACTGCAGGGACAAAAAGTTGCTAGGAGAGCTTCTGTTTTATTCACTTAACCTTCTACTAGCCTGAAGAACTTTTAATGGGAGTAGGTTAGCCTGCATGAAGAGCCCAGAGAGTTGTCTGGGAGAAAACCAATGCATTTCCCTCAGCCCCTGATCCCTGATATTCAGAATTGGGGAGCCCTGCTTAACTGAGAGTGATCCTGACCAAACACCACTGGTGAGAGAGGGCAACAAAAGCCTTTAATGTTAACACAAGTTCAAAGAAGGATGGCCCTTAGAAGGAGGAAAAGAGAAGCATGGTTTTCTATGTCTGAGGCAGCAAGCACTGAAATCAGCTTTAATTGAGCTCTTCTTGGAGATTACCTGTCCTGAGGAACAAAAGGCCCCAAAGATCTGAAAACCAAGGCCATAATTAGGGGTCAACCCACAATGAGGCTCAGCACAATACCTCCGTAAAGAAACCCTGAAGACAGCAGTGGGCAGCATACAAGGATTTTATTCCCCATCACATCTCTGGGTAAAATGATTGGAAACTTCTTTGCCTAGGACCAACACTACCCAAATTTCATTCAGGCCTATTGCCTGATACAGTATATCCTATGTAAGTGGCTGAGTGAGAAAAGTGAAACTTTGATGTTGGGAGCCCCAACCCTCTTGAATGACTGTTACACTGAGGAATGGATCTGCCCTTCCTCAAAGAATGGCAATGAAGGCAGAAGACAATTTGTCTCAGCTTCTGTGTTTTGGCCATGACCAGTCAAGTCAAATCCAGCTTCTGCTCAGTTGCTCTCTACCATATTAAATACTTTGCTTTTCTGGATAATATTAAGCACAAGAGCTTCCTTGGAATTACAATTTGGAGAGGGTGGAAACAGTGTCAGACTTTATTTTGGGGGGCTCCAAAATCACTGCTGATGGTGACTGCAGCCATGAAATTAAAAGATGCTTACTCCTTGGAAGGAAAGTTATGACCAACCTAGATAGCACATTCAAAAGCAGAAACATTACTTTGCCAACAAAGGTCCATCTAGTCAAGGCTATTGTTTTTCCTGTGGTCATGTATGGATGTGAGAGTGGACTGTGAAGAAAGCTGAGTGCTGAAGAATTGATGCTTTTGAACTGTGGTGTTGGAGAAGACTCTTGAGAGTCCCTTGGACTGCAAGGAGATTCAACCAGTCCATTCTAAAGGAGATCAGTCCTGGGAATTCTTTGGAAGGAATGATGCTGAAGCTGAAACTCCAGTGTTTGGCCACCTCATGCGAAGAGTTGACTCATTGGAAAAGACTCTGATGCTGGGAGGGACTGGGGGCAGGAGGAGAATGGGATGACTGAGGATGAGATGGCTGGATGGCATCACCGACTCGTTGGACCTGAGTCTAAGTGAACTCTGGGAGTTGGTGATGGACAGGGAGGCCTGGCATGCTGCGATTCATGGGGTCGCAAAGAGTCAGACATAACTGAGTGACTGAACTGAACTGAACTGAACTGAAGACTAATCATGATGGTGTGATCACTCACCTAGAGCCAGACATCCTGGAATGTGAAGTCAAGTGGGCCTTAGAAAGCATCACTACAAACAACGCTAGTGGAGGTGATGGAATTCCAGTTGAGCTATTTCAAATCCTAAAAGATGATGCTGTGAAAGTGCTGCACTCAATATGCTAGCAAATTTGGAAAACTCACCAATGGCCACAGGACTGGAAAAGGTCCGTTTTCATTCCAATCCAAAAGAAAGGCAATGCCAGAGAATGCTCAAACTACCTCACAATTGCACTCATCTCACACGCTAGTAAAGTAATGCTCAAAATTCTCCAAGCCAGGCTTCAGCAATACGTGAACCATGAACTTCCAGATATTCAAGCTGGTTTTAGAAAAGGCAGAGGAACCAGAGATCAAATTGCCAACATCTGCTGGATCATCGAAAAAGCAAAAGAGTTCCAGAAGAACATTTGTGCTTTATTGACTACGCCAAAGCCTTTGACAGTGTGGATCACAATCAACTGTGGAAAATTCTTAAAGAGCTGGGAATACCAGATCATCTGACTTGCCTCTTGAGAAACCTATATGCAGGTCAGGAAGCAACAGTTAGAACTGGACATGGAATAACAGACTGGTTCCAAATAGGAAAAGGAGTATGTCAAGGCTGTATATTGTCACCCTGCTTATTTAACTTCTATGCAGAGTACATCATGAGAAACGCTGGGCTGGAAGAAGCACAAGTTGGAGTCAAGATTGCCAGGAGAAATATCAAGCACCTCAGATATGCAGATGACACCACCCTTATGGGAGAAAGTGAAGAGGAACTAAAAAGCCTCTTGATGAAAGTGAAAGAGGAGAGTAAAAAAGTTGGCTTAAAGCTCAACATTCAGAAAACGAAGATCATGGCATCTGGTCCCATTACTTCATGGCAAATAGATGTGGAAACAGTGTCAGACTTTATTTTGGGGGGCTCCAAACTCACTGCAGATGGTGATTGCAGCCATGAAATTAAAAGACGTTTACTCCTTGGAAGAAAAGTTATGACCAACCTAGATAGCATATTCAAAAGCAGAGACATTACTTTACAAACAAAGGTCCATCTAGTCAAGGCTATGGTTTTTCCAGTGGTCATGTATGGATATGAGAGTTGGACTGTGAAGAAAGCTGAGTGCTGAAGAATTGATGCTTTTGAACTGTGGTGTTGAAGAAGACTCTTGAGAGTCCCTTGGATGCAAGGAGATCCAACCAATCCATCCTAAAGGAAATCAGTCCTGAATATTCATTGGGAGGACTGATGCTGAGCTGAAACTCCAATACTTTGGCCACCTCATGCGAAGAGTTGAATTATTGGAAAAGACCCTGATACTGGGAGGGATTGGGGGCAGGAGGAGAAGGCGATGACAGAGGGTGAGATGGCTGGATGGCATCAACGATTCGATGGACATGAGATTGGGTGAGCTCCGGGAGTTGGTGATGGACAGGGAGGCCTGGTGTGCTGCGATTCATGGGGTTGCAAAGAGTCAGAAACGATGGAGTGACTGAACTGAACTGAACTGAAGGCTTTGAAGAAATAAAAACCAAACCTCCTGCTACTCCTGACAAAAGAAGTTCAAGCATAATTATATTTTGGGATTTGGTTGAGGCATATTCTTCATTCTACATGCATGCAGAATATAGATAGTTCCATATTATTTTATTCTTTACAATTGACTTGTAAATTTCAGGACCATATATTACTTTCTCCATTTGAAATATCAGTTCTTTGAAGCTAATAGTCAAGAAATGCTTATTGATTGTATAATTTAAAATACCTAATCATCTTAGCCAGCAATAGTAGGCAGAATAATGCCCTGCTCTTTCCTAATTTCTGGAAACTGTGAATATGCTATTTTACATTTCAAAGAGAATTTCTGGATGTGATTAAGTATCTTGAGATGGGAAGATTATCTTGGATTATCTAGTTGAGCACAATATAATCACAAAGATCCTCATAAGAAGAAAGTCAGAGTCTAAAAGTAGGTGTGATCACAGAAGCAAATGGAGAGAGAGAGATTTGAAAATGCTATGCCAGTGGCTTTGAAAATGGAGGAAGGGGCCATGAGCCAAGGAAGGCAAGTGGTATCTAGAAGCTAAGAAAAGGAAAGAAACATTGTCTTCTAGAGCCTCCTGAAGGAAGGTAGTCCTGCTGACACCTTCATTTTAGGAATTTAGATACAGAACTGTAAGATTAGTGTTGTTTTAAACATTTGTGCTAATTTGTTCAGACACAGTTAGTGGCAAGTCTTTAGCAACAAAGCTGATAATGTAATCTATATTAAGGCCTGTATATTTTCTGATGAAAGCGAAGTTTGTAAAACAATTGATGGGAAGGGAATTATTTAGTGTTCACTTAACTTGAGAGGGCCTTTGTATTCCTACTGTCCAGGTATCACAAACGTCTCTCTTTGCAGACACATTCTGCTAATGCAGCCTGACTGAATGTACTTCTGTGTACACATGTCTGCACATTTCCTGCTTAGTTATCAAAATAAAACTGTGGGTAGAGCCAGTGCATGTTCTGAAGGGTCAGTGAAAACTTTTGCTTGCTTAAAACTTTTTCAAGCTATTTTCAAGGTCCAGTAATACCATGTCATTTCACAATTTTTAATTAAAAATGAGGATATGCTTTTATGACCATATGGAGAACTCTGCTCAGAAACCTCTATGTACTTTTCAACTTATTGGGGTTCAAGTTCAAAGTTTTCAGGGTTGTCTGTTAAACTTCACTGGAGAGAAATAACCGTCACATTAAATTTTTTTAACTAAGAGTCTATTTTGTTGTTAATAAGATTCTAGGAAAACTCATGTTCTTCATGCTGATTTCCTCATTGTTTGTTTTGCGGTTTTTCAAGGGGTTCAAACTAAGTCAACTCAGACATAAGTAATAAACTTTCAATAACTTTGTGAAGTTTCCAAAGTCTCTACTATTGAAAAAATTTCTCAAGAAATAAGCAGTTTTGAATTCAGACATTGCTGTAATTCCATGTTGTTGTTGCTGTTGTTCAGTTGCTCAGTAGTGTCCAATTCTTTGCGACCTCATTGACTATAGCATGCCAGCCTTCCTTGTCCTTCACTATCTCCCGGAGGTTTCTCAAATTCATATGCATTGAATTGGTGATGCCATCCAACCATCTCATTCTCTGCCTCCCTCTTCTTCTTTTGCCTTCAATCTTTCCCAGCATCAGGGACTTTTTCAGTAAGTCGACTCTTCGCATCAGGTGGCCAAAGTATTGGAATTTCAGCTTCAGCATCAATCCTTCCAATGAATATTCAGGGCTGTATTTCCTTAGGATTAACTGGTTTGATCTCCTTGCTGTCCAAAGGACTCTCAAGAGTCTTCCCCAGCACCACAGTTCAAAGGCACAAATTCTTCAGTGATATCATAGCTGGTACCTTCTCTGCATTCTCACCTGGAGGAAGGGGCTAGGAATATCTCTGGACCTTCACTTATAAGGCACTAATCCCATTCATGAGGGTTCCCAAAGACCCTCCCTCTTAATACCATCATCTTTGGGCATAAATTCTAGGGAGATACATTCCTGACTGGAGCATCCCTGAATCCACACCCTTTGACAATTTCTTTCAACACTGACTCGGGGTTTGACCATGTCACTTACCCTGACCCGATAGGCTAAGGCAAATTTGATGCAAACGAAGATTTGAAATAAAAAAAAGCTTGTATGTTTCTCTTCTGTCTCTTGGACTTCTGCCACCACCAGTGAACAGGCTGGCCCAGCTTTCTGGGGAGACATGAGATACATTGGAGAAGAGCCAAGATATCCCAAGCAAAGCCATCCTAACCTATCAGAGCCCCAGCCAGGTGATTGTAGAAGCCCAGCTAAAGTCAGTCCAGCCCAAATTTTGAGAAATAAGAAATGCTGATTAGTGTAAGCTGTAAATTTTGAGGTGGTTGGCTATTTATACACATAGATACTAATATTATTATCATTTTATGTATCAGTTCAGTTCAATTGCTCAGTCATGTCCAACTCTTTGCAACAACTGCAGCACACCAGGGGTCCCTGTCCATCACCAGTTCCCGGGGTTTACCCAAACTCATGTCCATTGAATCGGCAATGCCATCCAACCATCTCATCCTCCATTTTATGTATAGGTAAACTGAATTCCAGAAGGATTGAGTAACTTGCTCAAAACTGATTCTAAAGTTCATGAACATAACCATATATAATCAAACCACACTTTGCAAAACTTTTAAGTGAATTCTTCAGCATAAAAATGGACAGAATAGTTCTTTTATACTCAGACACATTTTATACTCACACACAAATGGTATCTCCATTCTTAAAGGACAGAAACAAACATTATGAAATATATGTGATATAATGAGGCAGTAGGTGATCATTGTTGATCTGTTAATTTCACACAGGTGACACTCTTAACATTTCTGGGAGGGATGTTTTGGGTCTGAAGCATGTTTATGGACCTTTCCCCTATAATTCCTCTCCCCTCTCCAGTAATAATGACCACTAAAAAATGAGCTCATAATAATTTTGACTACTAATTTTGGCATTATCCATCACCCCAAATTTTCAAACCTCCCTAGATGAGGGAAAAGGGCTGGGGAAAAGTGATTCTAGTTGACAACCACTGTTGGAGTTTACAAAATGTAAGATTTACTACTAAATACAGGTGGGTTTTTTTTTTTTTTGGTGTAGACATACTAATTTTAAGAAATAATTTAATTATTAAGGCTAATAATTTAATTTTTAAGATTTATTATAAGGTAAATGTCCTTGATATAACCACTCAGATAAAAAAGAAGTATTGTATCAGTCATTGCAGATATCCCTCCCATATTCCTCTGTCTCCTCAATAGTAACTACTTTTTGGATTTTATAGTAATCACTTCTTAATTTTTTTTTAATTTTTATTTTTACTTTATTTTACTTTTACAATACTGTATTGGTTTTGCCATACATTGACATGAATCCACCACAGGTGTACATACGTTCCCAAACATGAACCCCCCGCCCACCTCCCTCCCCATAACATCTCTCCGGGTCATCCCTGTGCACCAGCCCCAAGCATGCTGTATCCTGCATCAGCCATAGACTGGCGATTCGATTCTTACATGATAGTATACATGTTTCAATGCCATTCTCCCAAATCATCCCACCCTCTCCCTCTCCCTCTGAGTCCAAAAGTCTGCTATACACATCTGTGTCTTTTTTGGTGTCTTGCATACAGGGTCATCATTGCCATCTTTCTAAATTCCATATATATGTGTTAGTATACTGTATTGGTGTTTTTCTTTCTGGCTTACTTCACTCTGTATAATCGGCTCCAGAATTTTATCTTTTTTTTTAGTTTCATCACCCAGATGTGTGTCCCAAGTCAAAGTGTTTTGTTTTGATTATGCTTATTTTTCCCCTAAATATCCCTTATCAGTTTCTCTTCATCTAAAGTATCTTACCCATCACTTTTTCTTGTAACTTATTTGTTGAAGGACCTTGTATCTTTTATTATTTGTATGTTTTATTATTTCAGGCCTGAGGCAGTGAATCTGTGAGGTGGAAAAAACTATGGCACATCATTTATATAATCAGCTCTTGTGCAGTTTATTCAGTCTGTCACTTCTGTGCATTGGTTCAGGAACATATTGTCATTTTGGCACAGTTATATCCTGAGATTATGACTTTCTTCAATTAGCACCAAGGCCAAGGAATGTATTATGTTAAACAGTGAAGTTAATAATTATTTCTCAAACAATAGGCCTTGACTGCTTCCAGGGAAGTTATTAACAGATCTATTCCCCCTACACCTGTTCAAGAATGATATCATCACTTTAGCCATTTATATAGTACTTTTTTCGATCAAGAATATCAAAATGCTTTTGCTTCAGTGCTTTCTCTCTGTCCAATTGCTATTTCATGACATTCTCCTTTCAAATTAGGCAAAAAATAATCAAAGCCTAGTCATTATGTGGGATCATAGTGCTACAGATTAGGCTGTGTTTATTTTTTTTCCTTAATTCTATACTTCAAGTCAGGATGATTTTAGAATATCAATTTACAGAATAATAGGAAAGGTAAGAAGCTACTTATCCTTTTGAGGTTAGAAGGTTAAGTTGATTGCCTGGAAATCTAACTGCTATTAAAAACCAACAAACTTGCTTTCTGATTATAATACCAGTGCATATTCATCATAGGAGACTTTTTGGGAGAAAACAAAAAGTACAAAGAAAAATCATAAAAATTAGAGAATGGTGTCTTCTTGATAGAGTTCATTCTCCTAATTTTTAAGGCCATTTGTTTAGTTGTCATTTTCAGGAGTTACATGCTACTGCCATTGCCCAAATACCATTCTGTTAGTCCTGTATCAGTGGGGGCTGCCAGTATGAACTGGTATGCTTTCCTCTCTCCTGCCATATATTTCAGCTGCCACTGTACTCAAGGTTGATGACTGTGAGGGACAACCCATCATGGGAATTCATCCACAATTTGGTTTTGTCCATAATCCTGCATGGAACTCGTCTTCTGTCCTGCTCTGTAGATCTCCCCCTAAGATATCGGACTACAGTGAGCATTTCTGCAAAATGAGCAGTCTTGTGCAACCAATGGTTCCTTGGGTCCACCAGTCTAGATGGTCAATTAGGATGTAAAATAACACTACATTCATTAATTTGTAGCCCAGGCCAATAGTCTTCCCTGTAAGCTTTCCCTTTTACCACTAATTGGGGAAGATCTGATCATTAAGAGATTTAATAAACTTCACTTCATCTTTATTTTCCATGGGACCTCATAGCTTTGTAGGTCTTTGAGAGAGAATTCAGTTGCTCTCAGGGGATATTGTTATGTTATGGTATGGTATATGTTATGTTATGATGTAAGAATAATGAATAGTTTGTATTTCACCCAGTACCTGACACAGTGAAAACTCAAAATCAATGAATCTTAGCAGATACAATAATTAGTAGCAGATATTTTAAGTTGGAAGATCCATGTATCATTCAATGAATATGTTCACTAAACAGTTAGAAATAAACAGAGTTTAAAAAATACAGAAGCATTTAAATAGCTGAGTGACATTACCTATTCTTCTTTAATAGTTTGAATGTTCCAGAGAGCCATTGGTGAGAGCACGGGATGGAATTCTGTGACTTCATCATTTCAATTGTAACTTGAGGGAAGGAAGATTCATTGAAATATTAATTTATACAGATGCATTTATTTCATCCTTCCTTTTTAAGGAAAGAACTTGAACTTTAGCAATTTCTTGCCACATGGATTTTTTTACAGTGTAAGGAAGAAATTCTTTGAGTTCAAGATGCTTTTATAATTACCTACCTTCAATTTGAAAGAGTTTATGCCATGTGTTCTTGAAAGAGATGAGGGGAAATGAGGCCCCTTTGAGATCTAGAAGAAAATAGTTTGGTTAGTCTGAAGAGAAATTGGAAGCCTAGGATCAGAAGTATGTATTCAGAGAGTAAGCTTGCACATTTTCTAACCATATCCTGGGGATATGGCAACATCTCTGAAATTGGAGCATCAAGCAAGAATGGTCCATGTATGGGGCCTCCCAACCTTGCCTATGATTCTCACACCCTCACATGTGCCATGGAAGCAGCAGAGCAATCAAGACTTACAGGAAGCTTTGGAAATGGGATAAGGAAATACTGAATAATGACTAAGGGACTCCCCTCACCCCCACCCCGAATAATCCTGTGCTGGGTAAGACTTTGGCCCTCTAACAATTCTGGAGAATGATGTACCCTAATACCATAATGGATCTCTTGTCAGCTAAACAAAAGAGAGGCTTAAACAAGGATTTAAAAACAATGATAGTGAATAAATGTTATATCTTACACATCTGAGTTTGTGGATTCAGATTTATACTTGCCTCTCAAGGTTAATATCCAACAACCTCAGATATGCAGATGATACCACTCTAATGGCAGAAAGCAGAGGAACTCAAGAACCTCTTGATGAGGGTGAAAGAGGAGAGCGAAAAAGCTGGCTTGAAACTCAACATTCAAAACATTAAGATAATGGCATCTGGTTCCATCACTTCATGGAAAATAGTAGAGGAAAAGCAGAAACAGTGACAGATTTTATTTTCTTGGGCTCCAAAATCACTGTGGATGATAATTGCAGCCATGAAATTAAAAGATGTTTGCTCCTTGGGGGAAATGTTATGACAAACCTAGACAGCATATTAAAAACCAGAGACATCCCTTTACCAGCAAAGGTCCATATAATCATACCTATTGTTTTTCCAGTAGTCATGTATAGATTTGAGAGTTGGTCCATAAAGAGAGCCAAGTGCCGAAGAATAGATGCTTTCCAATTGTAGTGCTGGAGAAGACTCTTGAGAGTCCCTTGGACTACAAGGAGATTAAATCAGTGAATCCTAAGTTAAATCAACCCTGAATATTCATTGAAGGACTGCTGCTGAAGCCAAAGCTCCAATAATTTGGACACCTGATGCAAAGAGCTGACTCATTGGAAAAGACCTTGATGCTGGGAAAAATTGAAGGCAAAAGGAGAAGAGCGCAGCAGAGAGTGAGATGGTTAGATAGCATCACTGGCTCAATGGCTGTGAATCTGAGCACACTCCAGGAGACTGTGGAGGACAGAAGAGCCTGGCATGCTGCAGTCCATGGGGTTGCAAAGAGTTGGACATGACTTGCCAACTGAGCAACAACAAAAACTGTTGGTTTATGTGACAATTGTAAAATTATTTTAAAAGAAATTGTGAAACCAGCAAACCACTACTTTATATATGTTTTCCATGAATTTTCAAGGAAAAGGCTAATAAACGTCACACTTAACATAAACGAGAAATATTTAAGTTGAAACTGTATCCATGCTAAATATTCAGTTTAGAATGAGGGGCATAGTACACTGTAAGAAGCAGTGTAGTGCTATGGTTATGAAAATAGGTTCAAGAATCACTTGCTTAAATTTAGGTATATCATAGGATAACTATATGACCTTGGACAAGTTAGCTAAATGTTCTTCCCTACATTTTACATTTGAAAAATGAGTATAATAATAAACCTCTCATGGTTATTGTGAGGACTAAGACAATACAGTCTTTGGATTTTTAAATATGAAAATTCAACATTAATGACAATTTATTTGCTACATCAAATTGCCTGGGTGGGTATTTCATAAATGAATTTCAAATAAACATGAATGTCCCTTTTAGGGTATAGTCTATTTGAAGACTCAGAATTAAGAAACTCAAAAAACCCAGAGTTTATTGTTACTGTTGTTTATAGGTTATCTGTTTCAAGGCATGATTAACTGAGCTTCTGTAAAATAGTCAGTGCATTAACAGTGACAGTTTTACCACTGGGATAGAAACACTCTGAAGATATTTAAACTTTAATTTGATTCCCTTTGGACTTAAATGCTGTTTTTATTCATTTTTGTCCTTTATAACTCACGTTATAAAAATATTCATTCCCTGAGATAAAAATACAGGGCATCCACATATATTCCAGGTCTTGTCCAGTGTAACATTATATTGAAGAATAAATGTAGGGATGGGTTCTTCTTATTTCATCATATTAACCAACTGTACACTTTATTTTAACTCACATTACAGCTGGCTTTCTTGCTTACAGGCATGCAGAATACCTTCTCCCACAAACAAGCTCTGTTTCTTGTAACTCACCATCTCCTTTTTGATTTCTTAATTCCACTGGCAATTTGGAGCAGCCTGCTTACTCATGTTGTGTCTGCAGCTCTGGAGTCTTAGCCCTTGAGTCATGTAATTTTGGAAATCTTTGCTATCTGCATTATGTATTAACAGCAATCAGGCAGCCCCATAAGACCTTTCTGGAAATATTCCAAAAGACCTTGGTTTTTATTTTTGTATTTAGTTTGAAGAAATTCCAGTTAAGTTAGCCTTGGGTTCCTAATTTTGACTGGCCATCCAACTGAAGACAGCTTCAGAAATCTCTTGTTGGCAAATCAGCACCCTTGGTGAGAAACTGTGGATTTCCTAAATATCATACAATCAATTTGTGATATTAAGCTTCCAAAATCATAATTTAACTTTTTATTCCAAGGAAAACTTTTCCTGCAACTAATATTTAATATAAGTCATTCCCTTCTTTCCTATTTAGTTTATTAATAAAAGTCCAGATTCCAATGTAGAAAAAATAAAGGATTAAAGATTCATTAAATATAATTATATTTTAGGAAACATTAGTAGTATGTGAGGGATGGAGTTTATAGATCACTTGTTCATGCATTTTTTTTTCAATAAATTCTAACTAACCTATTTCATGCAGGGTACATTACTAAGTCACTGGGAAAGCAAGCACTACTAAAGATCCATTTGCTGTCCACAAGGAGCTTATAGTCTAGGTTGAAGGGGAGAAAAATAAACAGGTAATTTCAATACAGTGCGCAAAGTGCCGTATTAGGGTAAGTACTGAATATGGTAAGAGCACAAAGAGAAGGCATCCTGGAGGCGATTACATCTAAGCCATGATAACAAGGATATAAATAGATATGAACGGGTTTTGAGCATTCTAGACAGAGGAAACAACTCTACAAAGATTTGGCTTGTTCTAACTAGTGATGGGCTTGTCTTAGAAGATTTCTCTCATGTATTATGCTAGTCATGGTGGATTGTAAAAATCACCACAAATTCTTCCCCTCTTTGCATTCAAGTCTTTTAAGGTGATGTTACAGATCCTCCCATAAAGAGCTGTAGTATATTTCTCTACCTCTTGAATCTGAGTAGCCCGTGTGACTTTGGTCAAAGAGACATAAGCAAATGTGATTCTAGAAGAGACATGAGGAGTACTTGTTTGCTGGAGCCTGACCTCTTGCTGAGCTAGAGCTCTGAGTCATCATGTTTTATGAGCCTAAGCTATCATGCTGGGGGAAGAGAATCCAGGCATCCTGACTGACAGGCTGACAGCTGCCAGAAATGTGAGGAAAGTCATCTGTGGGAAGCAAAATAAGCCTCTACACGAAGATATCCACATCCTAAGCCCCAGAGCCTATAAATATATTACCTTACAAGACAAAAAAGACTTCAAATATGTGATTAAATTAGGGATTTTGACATGAGGAGATTCTCCTGAATTATCTGAGGGGTTTCACTGTCATTTCACTGTATCTCTTATAGGAGAGAAACAGAAAGAGAGCTAGAGAGGTGAGAATGCAAGCAAGGGTGGGAGTCAGAGACTGATGATACTGTCCTGCCAGCCACGTGACAAGGAATGCAGGCGACCTCTTGAATCGAGAAAAGGCAAGGAAACAGACTCTCCTCTAAAGTCTCCAGAAGGAGCACAGTCCTGCTAATACCTTGATTTTGTGTGCTAAATCACTTCAGTCGTGTCTGACTCTGCGCCTGCATGGATCATAGCCTGCAGGCTCCTCTGTCCATGGGATTCTGCAGGTAAGAATTCTGGAGTGGGTTGCCATGCCCTCCTCCAGGGAACCTTCCTGACCCAGGGATCGAACCTGTCTCTTATGTCTACTTCATTGGCAAGTGAGTTCTTTACCACTAGTGCCGCCTGGGAAGGTGTAATACCTTGATTTTAGTCCAGTCAAAACTTCTGACCTTCCTAGCCACAAGACAGTAAATTCGTGTCGTTTTAAGCTACTAAGTTTGTGGCAATACTTAGAACAGCAAAGGAAGCTAATACACCGTACTGGATTATCTAGCTGCCAGCCAACTGGCCAACTGCCCACAACTGCATGGCAAAACCCAGCAGAGATCAGTCAAGCTGGTACTGATTAGAAGAACCACAAAGACTACCTACTGGATTGTGAATTATAATAAACAGTTATTGTTTTAAGTTACTGGTTTGGAGTGATTTCTTCCTCAGGAACAGCTAGCTACCTGATATACTGATCCATATAGTCAAAATGAAAAAAATAGACCAAAATATATTTTTATGCTGTTACTTCAAAAGTTATTTTTCGCTGTATACCTGCAACTAATACAACATTGTAAATCAACTGTAGTTCAACAAAATATTTTTAGAAGTTATTTCTCTAACTCTCTTACGGACTTTTATGTGGGTTCTTTACATTGTCTGGAATTTTAAATGAGAATTTCGTCCAATACCCCACCAGGGGCTTCCCTGGTGGCTCAGACGGTAAAGCGTCTCCCTGAAATGTGGGAGACCCAGGTTCAGTCCCTGGGTTGGGAAGATCCCCTGGAGAAGGAAATGGCAACCCACTCCAGTACTCTTGCCTGGAAAATTCCACTAACTGAAGAGCCTGGTAGGCTACCGTCCATGGGGTCACAAAGAGTCAGACACGACTGAGTGACTTCACTTTCACTTTTGATCCAATACAAAATGATTTTCCACTGCCTATTGTACTAGGCTAGACCCTGTGGTAGAAACTTAAAACTTGTTTCTGCTCTCAAGGAGCATATAGTTCTTTTTCTGAATGTCTGATATTGACCAACTTGCTCAAATCTGTACATTTTAGTATCTGTCTCTCCAAAAAAGGGAAAACATTAATACTTGACCTCATGCCCAGTGGCTGTCATGTCCTACTCTTTGTGACCGTATGGACTGTAGCCCACCATACCCCTCAGTCCATGGGATTCTCCAGGCAAGAATACTGGAGCGTGGGTTGCCATGGCCTCCTCCAGGATATCTTCTTGACCCAGGGATCAAATCCACGTCTCCTGCGTCTCTGACATTGCAGGCAGAATCTTTACCTACTGAGTCACCTGGGAGGCCCCAGTACTTGGCCTAGAGGAGTGTTTTGAAGATTAGATGAGAAAATGCTTGTAAAATATTTATCTTTGCATGACATACAATAAATATCCAATAAATGTCAACCAAATCAGAAGATGAGGGAAAACTAAGTGGCAATAGAAAAGACAATAATATGAGAAGTAACAATAAATGCTACCTATTGTTTACATGTTCCAGACTTTATGCTTATTAAGTTACTATAACCCTCAAAGATAGGTGTTGGTATTTGCATTTTCCATATGCTAATTAATTTAAAATTAAGATTCAGACGATTAAGTTTCTTCTTTAACATCATATAATAAGCTAGTGGCACAAAGCCTCTAACCTCACACTCTCTGATTCTAAAGCCCTTCATCCTTCAGTGCCTAGTGGCCCACAGGTTGTTGTGACTAAATCAGCAGCAGCTAGGATTATCTTTAAAAAGCTGTATCTGATCTGGTCAGCTACTCTTACAGCTCCTTATTGCTTACAGAATCAAGTCCAACATCCTTTACATGGTCCAAGTTGCTTTTCACTAACTTTCCCATTTCATATCACGTTACTCTGTTCTGGGTATACTGACATCTGTTGTTGTTCAGTTGCTAAGTCACGTCTGACCCTTTGCGACCCCATGGACTGCAGCATGCCAGGCTCCACTGTCCTCCACTGTCTCCTGGAGTTTGCTGAAATTAATGTCCGTTGAGTCTGTGATTCTACCTAACCATCTTATCTTCTTCCCCTTTCTTCTCTGTTTGCCTTCAATCTTTCCCAGCATCAAGACTTTTCCGGTAAGTCGACTCTTCACATCAGGTGGCCAAATTATTGGAGCTTCAGCTTCAGCAACAGTCCTTCCAATGAATATTCAAGTTTGATTTCCTTTAGGATTGACTGGTTTATATTCTTGAAGCCCAAGTGACTCTCAAGAGTCTTCTTTAGCACCACAATTCGAAAGCATCATTTCCTCGACCCCCTTTATGGGCCAAATCTCACAGCTGTAAATGGCTACTGGAAAAACAATAGCTTTAACTTATATGGACCTTGGTTAGAAACTGATGCCTCTGCTTTTTAGTATGCTGTCTAGTTTTGTCATAGCTTTCCTTCCAAGGAGGAAGCATCTTTTAATTTCATGGTTACAGTTACCATCCACAGTGATTTTAGAGCTCAGAAAAATAAAATATGTCACTGCTTCCATTTTTTCCCCTTCTATTTGACATGAAGTGATGAGACCAGATGCCATGATCTTAGTGTTTTTGAATGTTGAGTTTCAAGACAGCTTTTTCACTCTCCTTTTTCATGCTCATCAAGAGGCTCTTTAGTTCCTCTTCCATTTCTGCCATTAGAGTGGTATCATCTACATATCTGAGGTTATTGATATTTCTACCAGCAATCTTAATTCCAGTTGGTGATTCTTCCAGCCTGGTATTTCACATGATGTACTCTGCATATAAGTTAAATAAGCAGGATGACAATATACAGCCTTGTCGTACTCATTTCCCAATTTTGAACCAGTTAATCATTCCATGTGGAGAAGGAAATGGCAACCCACTCCTGTACTCTTGCCTGGAAAATCCCATGGATGGAGGAGCCTGGCAGGCTACAGTCCATGGGGTCTCGAAGAGTCAGGCACGGCTGAGCAACTTCACTTTCACTTTTAACTTTCATGCATTGGAGAAGGAAATGGAAACCCACTCCAGTGTTCTTGCCTGGAGAATCCCAGGGACCGGGGAGCCTGGTGGGCTGCCATCTATGGGGTCACACAGAGTCGGACATGACTAAAGTGACTTAGCATCAGCAGCAGCTAGTCCATGTCTGATTCTAACTATTGCCTCTTGTCCTGCACACAGGTTTCTTTGGAAACAGGAAAGGTGGTCTGGTACTCCAGTCTCTCTTAGAATTTTCTGCTGTTTGTTATGATCACACAATCAAAGGCTTTAGCATGGTCAATGAAGCAGAAGTAGATGGTTTCATGGAATTCCCTTGCTTTCTCCACAATGCAAAAAATGTTGGCAATTGGTCTCTGGTTCTTCTGCCTCTTCGAAACCCAGCTTGTACCTTTGGAAGTTCTCAGTTCACATACTACTGAAGCCTAGCTTGAAGGATTTTGAGCATAATCTTGCTAACATGTGAAATGCGAGCAATTGTGCTACTACACAAAGAGTGTTTGAGCATTCTTTGACATTGCCCTTCTTTTGGATTGAAATGAAAACTGACCTTTTCCAGTCTTGTGGCCACTGCTGAGTTTTACAAATTTGCTGACATACTGAGTGCAGCACTTACCAGCATTATCTTTTAAGATTTAAAATAGCTCAGCTGGAATTATATCACCTCCTCTAACTTCGTTTGTAGTAGTATTTAAGGCCAACTTGACCTCACACTCCAGCATATCCAGTTCTCAGTGAGTGTCCACACTATTGTGTTTTATCCACGTCATTAAGAACTATTCTGTATAGTTCTACGTATTCTTTCCACATCTTTTTAATCTCTTCTGTTTCTTTTAGGTCCTTGCTGTTTCTGACCTTTATCATGCCCATCCTTGTATGAAATGTTCCCTTGATGTCTCCAATTTTCTTGAAAACATCTCAAGTCTTTCCCATTCTGTTGTTTTCCTCTATTTCTTTGCCTTGCTAATTGAAGAAGGCCTTCTTATTTCTCCTTACTGTTCTCTGGAACTCTGCATTCAGTTGGGTATATCTTTTCCTTTCTCCCTTGCTTTTCATTTCTCTTCTTTTCTGAGCTATTTGTAAAGCCTCCTCAAACAACCACTTTGCCTTCTTTCATTTCTTTTTCTTTGGGATGATTTTGGTCACTGCCTCCTGTACAGTGTTACATACCTCTGTCCACAGTTCTTCAGGCACTCTGTCTACCAGATCTCATCCTTTGAATATATTATCTCCACTGTGTAACCATAAGAGATTTTATTTAGGTTATATTTTTGGCTACCTCATGCGAAGAGTTGACTCATTGGAAAAGACTTTGATGCTGGAGGGATTGGGGGCAGGAGAAGAAGGGGACGACCGAGGATGAGATGGCTGGATGGCATCACTGACTTGATGAACATGAATCTGAGTGCACTCTGGGAGTTGGTGATGGACAGGGAGGCCTGGTGTGCTGCAATTCATGGGGTCGCAAAGAGTCAGACATGACTGAGTGACTGAACTGATATCTGAATGGCCTAGTGGTTTTCTCTACTTCCTTCAATTTAAGACTGAATTTTGTAATAAGAAGCTCATTATCTGAACCACAGTCAGCTCTGGGTCTTGTTTTTGCTAGCTGTGTAGAACTTCTCCATCTTTGGCTGCAAAGAACATAAGCAATCTGGTTTCAGTATTGATCATCTGATGATGTCCATGTATAGAGTCGTCTCTTGGGTTTTGGAAAAGGGTATTTGTTGTGATCAGAGAGTTCTCTTCACAAAACTCTTGTTAGTTGTTGCCTTGTTATTCTGGGTATCTCTTAACTTCCTGTTTTTGCATTTGAATCCCCTGTGATGAAAAAGATATCTTTTTTTGTTGTTAGTTCTAGAAAGTTTTTTAGGTCTTCATAGAACTGGTCAGCTTCAGCTTTTTCAGCATTAGTAGTTGGAACATAGACCTGGATTACTGTGATTTTGAATGGTTTACTTTGGAAACGAACTGAGATCATTCTATCATTTTTGAAATTGCATCCAAGTACTGCTTTTTGGACTCTTTTGTTGACTATGAAGGCTACTCCATTTCTTCTGTGGGATTCTTGCCTGCAGTAGTAGGTATGATGGTCATCTGAATTATATTCATCCATTTCCATCCATTTTACCTCACCGATTCCTAAGATGTTGATATTTACTCTTACTTGACCACCTCCAACTTACCTTGGTTCATGGGCCTAACATTCCAGTTCCTATGCAATATTGTTCTTTACAACATTGCACTTTACTTTCACACCACCCACATTCACAACTGAGCGTCATTTCCACTTTGGCCCAGCTGCTTCATTCTTTCTGGAGCTATTAGTAATTCCCTCTGCTCTTCCTCCTTAGCGTTTTGGACACCTTCTAACCTGGGAGGCTCATCTTCCAGTGTCATGTTTTTTGCATTTTCATGCTGTTCATGGAGTTCTCCTTGCAAGAATACTAGAGTGGTTTACCATTTCTCCTCCTGTGGACCATGTTTAATCAGAACTCTTCACTATGACCCATTCATCTTTGGGTACCCCTACATAGCAAAACCAATGAAGTTTACCCCTTTGATACAGACAAGGCTGTTATCCGCAAAGAGGATACTATCACCTACCAGTGGGTAAAATGTCCCTCTCCTTCCTACTTCGAAACTCTTTGCACATGCTGATATCCCTCCTTGAACACGCTCTTTCCTCTTGGACTCAACCCTCCCTTATCCTTCTCATCTCAGTTGCAGTTCAGTTCAGTCACTCAGCCATGTCCAACTCTTTGGGACTCCATGGACTGCAGCACTCCAGGCCTCCCTGTCCATCACCAACTCCTGGAGTTTACTCTAACTCATGCCCATTGAGTCGGTGATGCCATCCAACCATCTCATCCTCTGTCCTCCTCTTCTCCTCCCGCCTTCAATCTTTCCAAGCATCAAGGTCTTTTCCAATGAGTCAGTTCTTCACATCAGGTGGCCAAAGTATTGGAATTTCAGCTTCAACATCAATCCTTCCAATGAATATTCAGGACTGATTTCCTTTAGGATGAACTGGTTGGATCTCCTTGCAGTTCAAGGGACTCTCAAGAGTCTTCTCCAATACCACAGTTCAAAAGCATCAATTCTTCAGCAGTCAGCTTTCTTTATAGCCCAGCTCTCACATCTGTACATGACTCCTGGAAAACCATAGCCTTGACTAGACAGACTTTTGCTGGCAAAGTAACGTCTCTGCTTTTAAATATGCTATCTAGGTTGGTCATAACTTTCCTTCCAAGGAGTAAGTGTCTTTTAATTTCATGGCTGCAAGTCACCATTTGCATCTAAGTTTAGGTACCATCTTTTCCCCTGATACTTAGATCACTTTAATTCTCTTTGTTATCTATTTTTCTTTAACATTCTCTTCTTTCCTTTCTTAGCCTTCACCTTTGAAGTTCCTTGGCTTATTACCTGTCTTTCTCAGTAGTATAAACTTCTAATGGCTCCTTGGTTCAAGAGTTCCCTTTCTTTGTCCTCAGGACACAGGAATGGTCTCTCAGAACCATATCTCTATTTCTAAACTTAATTACCCCTCCATCCTGCCCTTGATCCAGGGGTGAGCATTTAACTAAGGCTGACTGTTTGGTTTCATTCTGCTAAGAATTTGAACAAAGAGATATAGAGCCTCAGGGAACTGGAACTCTGCCGTGTTGATGGCAGCTGTCTAAAGCAAGGCTCATGAATTCTACCTCCTAGTTCCCAGTCCACCCTGATTCTTACCCTCCCCAAGATCCATTGTTCACCTCTTGTTTGTATTTCTATTTCCTTGGGCCTCCTTCAAATATGGTCCCCTTTTGACTTAAAGCAGCCAGAGCTGGTTTTTGTTAATGCTAGACTGTGAGCTTCAAGATGTAATTTGAGAATTCCTTCTCATTACCCAGCTGTTATAAATTTATAGATACCCCAATATTTTAGAAGCATGATAGGAAAGATATTCACTCATTTCCGAATTTATCTTTTAAATTTTTGGAGTTTTGAAGACTCTAAAATAAAGACTCTATATTGATTATTATCTCATTGAAACATGTCAATGTAAGCCTAGAGGTGCTTAAAGAGAGCCTCCATGTCTAAGACCATTACTTGTCTTGCTCTCTACTCAGCTGAGACTAAGTCATCTCTTTGGAATGCCATGAGAAGACATTCTATCCTTTGTTAAGGAACTTGCCTGACCACAATTGTATTATTATGCCTATGTCTGTTGAAAAATTCCAGGGAAATTTAGAAAGAATCACATGGGATTTTGGCTTGAGTCAAATGAAACCAATTTGAAACGAAAAAGCAAAGATAATATGAGCAGTAAAACAAATTTCACAACTGTTAAAAGTGCCAATTTTACTGCAAAATTTTCCTTCCTTAAATGTCCTGTAAATTGTATATACAGTGGTGTACTTTTTAGAAGGTGATCAAGGATCTTGGTGTTGTAAAACATAACTTCTGTTACATGCTATCTAGCTCCTTTGAGTCCCAGTATTACATCAATTTCTTGTGTTATGTAAGTATATATATATATATATTATATATATATATAACTTATATATATATATAATATATATACACACACTATATATATATATATAGTAAGAGAGTTAGTTCATCACCACTATGATATATGCCTCTTGCTCAGTTTGGGTTCTATGGTCAGCAATTCATCAGAATCATCAATTTTCTATCTCCCTTTCCTTCCTCTACATCCACCAGTCATTCCCTAACCCTGAATGGATTTGTTGCAGGAAGTTGTCTTTAGCCAATCATTCTGACTCAGAGTCCTTCCTGGTGGTGCATGCTTTGTTCAGCCAAGATGGATGCCAGAGAGGAGGATTCTGGGAGGTGGTTGGACATGTAGTGTGCCTTTTGACCTTTCCTGAACCTTTCTGGTTTGTGGTAGCTTATTAATTCCGTGTTCCTTACCAGGACCTCGTGTCTTAAAACAACTCATGCAAATGGTTACTATGGTGCTTGGCCAGGGTGGGCGGTTTCAGTCAATGTACTTCCCCTAACAGATTTAACATATATCTTGCATGCTTTATCACATAGGCTTATATAACCACAAACCGGAACTGCCACAAATTTAGGATTTTCAAGCCCAGCTGGCCTCACAATGCTACTAGGAAAACCTTTAGTCGATGGTGGTTAATAGCCAAAGCTGTTTCTTTTTTAGTATATAACTTTGCCTCAGCCTTGACAGAGAAAAAATATATTAATAAATATAATATTAATAAATCCTCTTCCCTACATTATAAAACTGTCCATAGTAGTGTTCATCCTTCTTTTTTGTATTAAAGGAAAATGAGGTGATATTTATCAGTGATTTGCTGTATATCTCCATCCAAACTTCTCTCCTAAATGGAAGACTCATTTCTTATTGCCTGCTAAACATCTCCTTTGGATATCCAATAAATTTCTCAAACTTAAGATGTTGACATCAAAACTCTTGACCTTTTCTACCAAGTTCCACTGCTCTAGGGTATTCCCCTTGCCAGTTGATGATGACTCTATCCTTCTGGTTGTTCAGGCCCCAGATTTTGGCATCATCCTTGCCAACTAAGTCATTATCATCTCTTGTTTGGATTATTGTAATAATCTCCTAGTTTGTCCTTTTTTATTCTGCCCTTGGAGCCCTACAATCTATTCTCAGCACAACATCTGGAGTCATTCTGTCAAAATTGTAAATCAGATCACATTCTCTACCCCAGCCTTTCCACTGTCTTCTTCCTATTACATCCTAAAGTGAAAGTAAAGTGAATGTGTTAGTCACTAAGTGTAAGTAGGTGTTAGTCGCTCAGTCATGCCCGATGCTTTGCGACCCCATGAACTGCAGCTCACCAGGCTCCTCTGTCCATGATATTTTCCAGGCAAGGATAATGGAGTGGGTTGCCATTTCCTTCTCCAGGGTATCTTCCTAACCCAGGGATCAAACCCAGGTTTCCTGCATTGCAGGCAGATTCTTTACCAACTGAACTACAAAGGAAGCCTGTTAGTCACTAAGTCATGTCCAATTCTTTGTTCCCATGAACTGTAGCTCTCCAGGCTCCTCTGACCAAGTGTTTTTCCAGGCAAGATTACTGGGGTAGGTTGCCATTTTCTTCTGCAGGGGACTTTTCCTACCCAGGGATTGAACCTGGATCTCCTGCATTGCAGTCAGATACTTTACCATCTGAGCCACCACAGAAGCCCCATTACACCTTAAAGAAAAGCCCAAGTCTCTACAATGGCCTATAAGGCTCTTCACCAGTGGGTTCACTATTGCCTTTAAGGTTGACTGCTCTTCTCACTTATCTGCCTCCTTGCTCTTCCTTGGATATGATGGACTTGCTTTGGCCTTAGGCCTCTGCCTTGTTGCTCTCTGCCTGCAACAGTCTTCCCCAGGTTATTTGCCTGCCTTTCCTTTTACTTATTTCAGGTTGCTGTTCAAACATTTTCTTCTCAGTGAGTCCTTTCTGATCACTGTATTTAAAATTGCTCCCACGCATCTAATCCTACTGATCACTATCTATTTCCCTTTCATGTCTTATTTTCTCCATAGTGCTTACCACAATCAAACATTTGGTATGTTCACCTCTTTTTTCATTGTCTGTCTCCTCCCCCTAGGATGTTGTTGTTGTTCAGTCACTCAGTCACGTCCAACTCTTTGCAAGCCCATGGACTGTAGTATGCCAGGCTTCCCTGTCCTTTACTGCCTCTTGGAAATTACTCAGACTCATGTTCACTGAGTCGGTGATATCATCCAACCGTCTTGTCCTCTGTCATCCCCTTCTCTTCCTGCCTTCAATCTTTCCCAGAATATGAGATACATTAAAAAAGATGCTTGTTTGTGTTCTTTACTGCTCTATCTCCCAGTAGTTATGACATTGCCTGGCACACAGTTGAAATTCAATAAATGTTTGTTGAATGGATGATTTTTTTCTTCCTAAGCAACTTCTTTTTTTATACACTGAATCCACTCTCTAGTGTCTGTTTAGAAATTGTTTTATCAACTATTCTCAAATTTTCCTGTATTTTTCCTCTCTGCTTCTCATCTAAATCAGTGTTTTCAGCCCATAAATATAGTTAAATATCACTGATATCTCTTACAAAATCTTTCCTGTGATTTCCAGTTCAAGCTGAGATTTTATGAAAAATAAAAGGAACACAAAATGGGATTAAACACATAGGAAATGAGGGTTGGGCTAGACATCAAGAGTGAATTTCAAAAAAAAAATTAGTAATAGGAAGAAAATGGGAGCAAGTTGAAAGATGAAATAGAAGCTGAGGGTAATTGTAGCCCAGAAGGAGGAAGGAGCTTTAGTACGTGTGTGTGGGATTAGTGGGGTGGGGGGTAGGGCACTGTCAGCTAATATCCTTGGCGATCCCTAGAGAGAATATGGAACCCTAACTGATGGAGAGCAAGGTCGGGGATAAGAAGTAAAGCCAAAAGGAGAAAATTGACATGTGTTTATAGAAAGCTGCATCAGTCTGCTCACCCATATCCTCTCCCCATTGTTAAACACACAGCTGTTCACAGCAGACTTAGTGAGCATGCCAAGACGTAGTGTACTTTTGAATGTTTTAGATCATGAGCATATATTACTTTGACTTAGATTTTGAAAAAGATGGAAAATGATTAAAGGCAGTAGGAAAAAGACAGCATGGAGTAGCACTTGGCTGAATCAGCCCAGGCACCGGACTGCCTGAGTTTGAATCACAGGTGTGCTACTTCCTAGCTGGATAACCTTGGGTAATTTACTTAGTTTGTGCCTCAGTTTTACTATTTGTAAAATGGACATAATAGAGGTGTTTTCCTTACAGGTTTGCTGTTGGTAAACAGGAAACAAAATTAGTTGGTATGGTACTTAAACCAGTGTCTTCTGTATGTGATATATTGTAATTATATGCTCAGGAAGGGAAAAAGAAAAAAAAAATTATGAACCAATTCAATCTGTTTTATGTACTCTAAATTGACCCATGTCTCATTTCTCTCATAATTCTTGGTTTGGTAGTCTATTGAAGGAGAAGAATAAAGGTTGAGTCTGAGCAATTGTTTGGGATTTCTGAAAAAGGAGCAAGGGATGGAGGAAATCTTAATTTGATTGGATGTTTTAAAAATGCAACTTGTAGAGTGTCTTGATCAACATTCCTTTTGTCTCTTTTGTTAGTATTGTATAATATAAGGAAAACACAAGGCTTACTCCCTTCACAGAGCATTTTGCAAAATCCATGGCCCACTCAGAACTCTCTTTATCTCTTGCGTATGTTACTTTTTAACTGCATTTAGCCCCATTTTATATTGCATACTCTAATTATTGGGACAGAAATTAGTTCTTTATTAGATGATGCTATTAAGTAGAAAACATTTTACTAATTACTATGGGTTTATAGAGTATATTTATTTAGTATAGCAATTTTTATGAAAGAATATTAATTTTCCTTTAACCTAACCTTTCCTGTAACACTTTGTACTTTCTTCTTTTAATAGCTAAATCTTTAGAAATGGAAACCTGCATTCTATAGTAGTGTAGTTTCCATTTCTATAGCTCATTTACTCTAACCCACTACAGCTTGCTTTAATCCCTCTACTCTGCTCAGACTCTCCTTGGGGTGTGCACCAACTTCCTAGTTGCCAGGGGCAGTTATCTATTTTAGTCCTTAATTTGCTTAACCATTCAACATCAACATTTTGACCACTTCTTGAATTTTGAATACTCTTGAAGCTTCTTGAATCTTCTCTGTTGGATTTCAGGAAAGTCTTCTCAGCTCACATCCCACCCTCACCATTCCTTCTCTCAGTCTTCTTCATCAGCATCCATATTTAAGAAGACGTTTTGCAGATCTTTCATTCCTCAGCTGGCAAATATAAATATTAGAAACTGAATAGTAAGTAGGCTAATGTCATATTTATTAGGAACTAGTATTAAGAGTTTAAACATTGTATGATATTTGATATACCAAGTAATACATTCTAGGGAAATTATTATTATTGAGGTAATAGCATGGTTTGAAGCACCCAAAACTGTGGGGGAAAAATTCTGTGATAGAGTTAAACAACAATTATTTTGGTGTACAGAGGTAAATTAAACAGGACAGTTACAAAGTGACTTACAAAGCCAAAACCATCACTAGAATAAAATTTTAATTTAGCTCTTAGAGAACTAACTTCCCTAGAAGCTCTCTATTATTCTCCTTCACTCCCTCAAACGCTTTACTGAAAAGCAGATACTCTCAAGAGTGTACCAATTGTAAACACATAATCTGGTGGTGCTGACAGGGATAGGGACTGCTCTCACTCATTTCCCACTCCTCCTTTCCTTCAGAAAGAATATTTTTCCTTCTCTGTTTCTTTCCTTTCTGTTTCTTCGCAGAGTAGAATGATTTAAAGCTTGGTGAGTTTCAGAGGAGGACCTGGCAAGTGGGGTTCCTTCCTGTCCCTTAAGTTTTTAGGATCTGCCTGCCTGTAGAGGATCTGCCTGCCTGTAGAGTATCTGCCTGCCTGTAGAGTATCTGCCCTGATGGATCCTATGGAAAACTCAGTGGTAAAGGTCTCAAACTTGCTTTTTAGTCAGAGTGAGTGGGAGATAACATATGCTTAATTCTAGGACTCAGAATCAGGAAGTCTGTTCTCACCATATATTCTCCAAGAGCCCCGTTTTGTCTCCATCTGCCTCATTCTTTTGTCCATCTCATTGATTCAGAATGCAGGAGGGGAAAACTGGGGAGCTACTTACTAATTCCCTCAAAACTAATGTTAATTTCCACAGTGAGTTAACTCTCCATTATTTGTAACAGTATGCATCAGAGAACAATCATTTCAGAGACATATTGTCCTACCTGGCAGTAGATACAGATAGAAATCTTTTTATGATTTTTAAGGCAAGATATAACTACTTTTTGGATGATTTAATCATCTCAAAGAGGCCAAACTACATCCCTCTTCTGTATGTTCATAGTATCCATCTCACAATAGTTGATTCAGCAGAATTCTTGTGGTCATATGGTTTTATTCCCTATTTTTATCATGTAGATAAAAAACAAAGAAGGGTCTATCACCCCCCAAAATAAGAAATTACTAGGAACAGGTGTAAGAGAAATCCTGCCATCTTCATTGGGAAATCAAATCTCCTCTAATAGTCCATCTCCTCTAATGTCACAAAGAGTTGGACATGACTGACTTTCACACTCACTTTCAATATCATATAATTCTCTAGTTTTCTAGGATTTTATTATAACTTATCTGAATGAAAACCAATTTTCTCCAAACTCTAGAATGTTTTTTTTTTTTTGTCTTGTAGCCGTTATTATATAAAAGATAAACTTTTAAATTAGGCTCAGAATCCATGACAAATGAAAGCATTTTTCTTTTGGGTTTTCTCTGCTACATGATAGTCATGAAATGTATTTTATAGTATTCACTTGAATTATTAAAATATTACAGACTTTTATACACAATTTCAGTCAGCCTCCCTAAGTTATATGTAAGGGAAACCTTGAGTCTTTCCAGGTTAGAGGGAGAATGCCTGGCACAGTTAAAAATTGAAACTGTAAGGTTATAATCCTAAGATATATAAGGTCTAGTCAGTTCAGTCAGCATTGACTTACAGAGTTAACATGTATGAAGTATGATGTTAGAAACTGGGGAATCCAAAGAGTAACTGGACCTGGTCATTTTCTCTGAGGTTCTAACTCATAAATGAGAGAGGAAAATGTGAATTCAACCTATTGACTGTCAAATTCTCTTCTGAGGGACCAGGAGAACTAGCCTGGGTTTTTAGCAAAATGAATTAAGTCTAGATCTGGATAGTTGAAGGCTAGATCTTATGTTAGTAATGGCTCTGAAGCATTCATGAGTGGGCAGACCTAGTTTATGAATAAGAAAACAAAGCAACAAAAACACATTCTTGGAGAATTCTAAAGTCAATTACTTTCAGACTTTTAAGAATGAAATTTCATTGCTGTAAATTAAAATTCAGAAGACCAGGAGTCTTGTAGACACCAAGACCAAGTAGAGAATTGGAGTAGGCAGAAGGAAAATAAGAAGATCCAAAATCATTACAGAGAACTGGCTGGCCAGCCAGTGATTCATTTCTGGTGGCTTCTGGCCATGTAAACTGTGAGCTAAAGGCCTGAGTTGAAGAAACACCAGCCAAACGCTAGACCATAATAGTGCAGTGGAAGGGGGTCAGGGATTTCACCAAATCATACAAGTTAGTTGTTATTTTCAGCAAGCTCAGTTTTTAGAACCGATGCATGGGCCTGTCACTAGAAGAAGTAGGGTTATGTAGACATGGGGTACCTAAAATAAGCAGAAACAGCAGCACATAAATGTATTTTTTGGACTTCCTATGCTTGCTTTCTTTTATATCAGGTGTTTACCTCTAGATCTGGGGGTGACTGAAATCAGCCTGGCTTCAAACTATTAGGAAATAGAAGCATAGGTTGGTCTCTAAAGGGAATACTGGAATGCTGTTTTAAATTTTAAGAGAAACAGATTTCAGATCAGCAAAAACAGATGTCCACAAAGAAGAAAGTTAAAATATCAAATGCGACAGAAGACAAGAATTACGAGGAGGAAAGAAAAACCTCTGAATTTTGCAGCCAGGTAAATGTCAATCTGCATCTTGGGTCAGCCTCTTAGTAATTTTGTAATCTCTGTCAAATCAAAGAATTTCTCTGATCCTCAATAGTAAAGTCAAAATTCTGACTCATCGTTAATAACTTGAAGATGAGGTTTTGAAAACCCTTCAGTATATAACTAGTTATTAGTATTAACACTTTTTAAGAAAACAGTTATTTCAGAAAAATTGTGCCATTTACAGAGATGTGGATGGACCTAGAGACTGCCATACAGAATGAGGTAAGTCACAAAGAGAAAAATAAATGTACAGTAGCTCATATATGTGGAATCTAGAAAAATGGTATAGATTAGCTTATTTCAAAAACAGAAATAGAGACATAGACATAGAAAACTAACTTATGGAAACCGAGGAGGGAAAAGAAGGCTGGATGAAGTGGGAGGTTGGGATTCACATATTTACACTTCTGTGCATAAAACAGAAGTGAGATCCCCTGGAGAAGGGTATGGCTTCCCACTCTAGTATTCTTGTCTGGAGAATTCCACGGACAGAGGAGCCTGGGGGGCTACAGTCCACGGGATCACAAAGAATTGAACATGACTGAGCAACTAATGCATCACTTTCACATATATAAAATAGATAACTAATGAGAACCTACTGTATAGCACAGGGAACTCTACTGAATGCTCTGTGGTGACCTAAATATGAAGGAAATTTTTAAAAAGGGTATATATGTATACATATAGCTGGTTCACTTTGCTGTACAGCAGAAACTAATACAATTTTGTAAAGCAACTATACTCCAATAATTTTTTTTAAAATAGTCATGTCAGTGGTGGGAAAGCAAGCCAAAACAATGAATGGAGAGGAGATGAAAGTAATACATATATAGGTGAAATGTAAGGAATGTAATCAGATGAAATACTTTAGAGAAATCAGATGATAGCTAGAACATGACATCAAGTTCAACCTGTTTAACTATCTATCCTCTCCCTACCCTAAGATAAGGCAGATCTGTGAAAATAAGAAAGCTTGGTAGGCATAGCCAACTGAGGAAAAGATTATAGAGAAAGGAGAGAAGTGAAAGAAATCAAGAAGTCACTCAAATTTAATGTAAGGAAAAGACCATTTCTCTTCCAAAACTAAAGACATGGAAAAGACGACAGCCTCTTCACAAGCCATCTCAGTTATTAATTCTTCTGTACATTCCCACTGTCCTTGATATGCCGTAGGCCACCATACCTCTATCCACACTGTAATGTGGTCAGTTTATATGTCTCTCTGTTACATTGCAGTATCTATATCCTTACTGCTAAGTGCATTTCTTAACCTATATTACCTACTCACTAAATGTTATTTCAATGAATGAATATATGAATGAGCATAAGCAGTTTTCTTTTTCTCCTAAAACCAGCACTATTGCTAGTGACTTTAATCTCTTTGGTGATTCAGCTAGGAATGCTAGTATCTGGCCAGTTGTTTTTTATACCAGGACATATGAAAGATAATCCTATCTTAAGCTTGATTGTTAAGGCTCCATCTGTTGAATGGACTCAGAAGAACCATTGTTCTCCTTCTTGCTCAACTGCAAGTTTACAAGTTTCTCTCCTTTATTTAACTATGAGCCTTTCCAGGCTAGAAGCCAAGTCTCATTCATCTTGGTATACAATCCCCAAAACTTCACTCATACCCTTAACTCTATAGTAGAAAACTCACTCAGTCTCTGACACTTAGAGAAACCCTATAATTATTGGGGTAGTTACTAAATGAGTATAACCCAGGTAAATAAGGTTTAAACAATGCTTAGCATCATATCATTTAAACCTACCATTAAATAGCCTCTATTATAGTGCACTTGTTTATAAAATGATTTAAGCACATCATTCACACATCATAAAACTGCCCCCCTTTAGTCCTTTTGTTATATTGCATTGTGAAATGGTTAGCTGTGATATCCCCACTGAGAGTATTTAGTGTAGGTAACTCAGCTCATTGAGAGAGGAAAACAGATTTAAACTGTTTTAAATATATGAAATATTGCTTATTTCATATATTTGTAGCTCAGTTTGCCATGATAAAGAAAAGCTACAATCATTGATTTTCTTATATGTTACATATGGAACATGAAAAATTGCCTGTGGTCAAGGGGAATAACTAAATAGAGGGGTCCATCTCTGTGATGAAATGTAGTTTACTATTAAGAAGAAAATCCTTCATTCCCAAAGACTGACTATGATGATACTTTGAAAAAAAAAAAAATCCCGTATAGTTAAATGTAGGACAATGGAAGAATTCCACTCAATGACCTCCTCTGTAACATTTCATTTGATTATGATTTGGATATATTTTTCCTTTACTTTAAACCTTTCTCTTGAAATCACCTAATTCAAAATCTTTAAATCAGTGGCAAGAGAATTGTTGGCCAAAGTTAATGCCTCCCTTATACAAATGGTCTTTTAAAATTATGTGGTTCCCATTTAAAAGTGGCTCTTTGTGACCAAGATGGTTTTAGTTTGTGATTGTGTGAGAATGGCCTCATGATTTTTAGCACTGAACTTGGTCTTTCATTCTTTCTCTGGCAAGCTTTGTCTTTTTTCTGAAGTTTTTTGAGGAAGATAGAGAGGCTTATAGACATTGGCACGTTGTTTTTATAGTTGTTGTTTTAAGTTTAAAATTGACTCAGAGAAAAGAGAGATTGTCATAGGTCACTACTTATTGCATAGACTTTCTTTTTTTTTTTTAGTTTTTTATTTTTTAAATTTTAAAATCTTTAATTCTTACATGCATTCCCAAACATGAACCCCCTCCCACCTCCCTCCCCATAACATCTTTCTGGGTCATCCCCATTGCATAGACTTTCTATCTTCATTCCACAAACATTTATGGAGGGCTGACTGGAAGCCAAACACCAAAGGTATATATACATTCACATGTCTAAGGAACCATGTCCTGTGGAGAAGACATTCAAGCTTGCTGACATTTCCTGATCAATGTAGTTAATCTGTAAGGGGAAGCAGAAAGGGCTTCCCTGAGGCTTATCTAACTCCACATTGAAGGGAGTATCTTCCTTTCTAGGTGGATGACCCAGTCCTTAGAAGAAGAGTGGAAGTTTCCAGGGAAAAAGAGGGAGTAGTAAGACAGATAAGATTGACAGGCTATTAGCAGAAGGGAGTTTGTGGCACTGCAAGGAGTTCTGTCTACCTCATAAGAAGAGTGCAAAGAGTGGAGAAATAAGAGATGAGGCTGGTGAAAAGAATACAATTACATTATAAGATTTACCATCTTTCATCTTCAATATTCTATGAACTATAGAGACCAAAGAGAGTAGTCCTTATTTTCTGAGTAGGATGAGGGATGGTAATAGAAAATTAAAGAAACTAAGAATAGCTTCATACACTAAAAAATATGGGTAGACCCATAGTGAGAGCCAAGAATTGGGAGATAGAGCTTAGAGTCTTGGACAATCTGGATGAAGGAAGATTCAGGTGGAAAAGTTGAGGAGATAGTGGTAGGATAGAAGGAAAAGGAGAGATTAAAAAAGACAGACGAAGATTAACAAAGACATGCACACATACAAACACACCTCAGACATAACTCTGAAAGACATATGGCATATGACTTGCTGTCAATGGATGAATGGATAAGATGATGTCTCAAACACACACACACACACACACACACACACACACACACACAATGGAATACTATTCATCCATGAGAAAGAAAGAAATCTTGCCAATTGTGACAGTATTGTTCAACCTTGAGGGCATTATGCTAAGTGACATAAGTCAGACAGAAAAAGACAAATACTATATGATATAACTCATATGTTATTGTGTTCTTGTTCAGTCACTAAGTCGTGTCTAATGCTTTGCAACCCCATGGTCTACAACACACCAGGATCTTCTGTCCTCCACTATCTCCTGGAGTTTGTTCAAATTCACATCAATTGAGTCAGTGATACTATCTAACCATCTCATCCTCTTCTACCCGCTTCTCCTTTTGCCTTCAATCTTCCCTAGCATCAGGGTCTTTTCCAGTGAATCAGGACTTCACATTCGGTGGCCAAAGTATTGGAGCTTCAGCTTTAGCAGCAGTCCTTGCAATGAATATTTAGGGTTGATTTCCTTTAGGAATGAACAGTTTGATTTCCTTGCTGTCCAAGGCATTCCCAAGAGTCTTCCTCAGCATCACAATTCAAAAGCATCAGTTCTTCAGTGCTCCACCTTCTTTATGGATCAACTCTCACATCCATACATGACTACTGGAAAAAAACGTAGTTTTGACTATGTGGACCTTTGTCAGCAAAGTAGTGTCTCTAATTTTTAATACACTGTCTAGGTTTGTCATAGCTTTCCCTCCAAAGAGCAGGCATCTTTTAATTTCACGGCTGTAGTCACTATTCCCAGTGATTTTTAAAGCCCAGGAAAATAAAATTTGTCATGGCTTCCACTTTTCCCCTTCTCTTTGCCATGAAGTGATATAAACAGATGCCATAATCTTAGTTTTCTGAATGTTAAGTTTTAAGCCAGCTTTTCACTCTTCTCCTTCAACTTCATGAAAAGACTCTTTAATTCCTTTTCACTTTCTGCCATTAGAATTGTGTCATCTGCATATCTGAGGTTGTTGATATTTCTCCCAGCAATCTGATTCCAGCTTGTGAGTCATCCAGTCCAACATTTTGCATGATGTATTCTGCATGTAAGTTAAATAAGCAAGGTGACAACATTGCCTTATCTTACTCCTTTCCCAATTTTGAGCCAGCCAGTCATTCTATGTCTAGTTCTAACTGTTTCTTCTTGACCTGCATACAGGTTTCTCTGGAAACAGAAAAGGTGGTCTGGTACTCCCATCTGTTTAAGAGTTTTCCACAGTTTGTTGTGATCTACACAAAGGTTTTAGCATAATCAATGAAGAAGAAGTAGATGTTTTCCTGGAATTCCCTTGCTTTCTCCATGATGCAACAAGTATTGGCAATTTGATCTCTGGTTCCTCTGATTTTTTTAAACACAGCTTGTACATCTGGAAGTGTTTGGTTCACATAGTGCTGAAGCCTAGCTTGAAGGATTTTGAACATAACCTTACTAGCATGTGAAATGAACACCATTGTACAGTAGTTTGACTATTCTTTGGCCTTGCCTTTCTTTGGGATTGGAATGAAAACTGTCCTTTTCCAGCCCTGTGGCCACTGCTGAGTTTTTAGAATTTGCTGACATATTGAATGCAGAACTTTAACAGCATCATCTTTTAGGGTTTTAAATAGCTCAGCTGGAATTCCATCACTTCCACTAGCTTCGTTCCTTGTGATGATTCCTAAGGCCCACTTGACTTCACACTCCAGGATGTCGGACTCTAGGTGAGCGAAAACACCATAGTGGTTATCCATGTCATTAAGAATGAAGATCATGGCATCCGGTCCCATCACTTCATGGGAAATAGATGGGGAAACAGTGGAAACAGTGGCAGACTTTATTTTTTGGGGCTCCAAAATCACTGCAGATGGTGACTGCAGCCATGAAATTAAAAGATGCTTACTCCTTGGAAGAAAACTTATGATCAACTTTAGACAGCATATTCAAAAGCAGAGACATTACTTTGCCGACTAAGGTCCATCTAGTCAAGGCTATGGTTTTTCCAGTAGTCATGTATGGATGTGAGAGTTGGACTGTGAAGAAGGCTGAGCGCCGAAGGACTGATGCTTTTGAACTGTAGTGTTGTAGAAGACTCTTGAGAGTCCCTTGGACTGCAAGGAGATCCAACCAGTCCATTCTAAAGGAGATCAGCCCTGGGATTTCTTTGGAAGGAATGATGCTAAAGCTGAAACTCCAGTACTCTGGCCACCTCATGTGAAGAGTTGACTCATTGGAAAAGACTCTGATGCTGGGAGGGATTGGGGGCAGGAGGAGAAGGGAATGACAGTGGATGAGATGGCTGGACGGCATCACTGACTCGATGGATGTGAGTCTGAGTGAACTCTGGGAGTTGGTGATGGACAGGGAGGCCTGGCGTGCTGTGATTCATGGGGTCGCAAAGAGTCAGACACGACTGAGCGACTGAACTGAACTGAAGACCTTTTTGTAGACTTCTTTTGTGTATTCATGCCACCTCTTCTTAATTTCTTCTGTTTCTGTTAGGTCCTTCCATTTCTATCCTTTATCATGCATATTCTTGTATGAAATGTTCCTGTGATGTCTCCAGTTTTCTTGAAGCGATCTCTAGTCTTTCTTATTCCATTGTTTTCCTGTACTTCTTTCCATTGTTCATTGAAGAAGGTCTTCTAATCTCTCCTTGCTATGCTCTGGAACTCTGCATTCAGTTATGTCTTTCCCTTTCTCCCTTGCCTTTTGCTTCTCTTCTTTCCTCAACTATTTGTAAAGCCTCCTCAGATAACCACTTTCCCTTCATACATTTCACTCATATGGAATCTAAAAAGCCAAATAATAAAAACAGAAAGTAGAATGGTAATTACCAGGGCTGTGGGAATGGGGGAATAAGGAGGTGTCTGCTTTTTTTTTCAGTTAATCTATTTTTTATTGAAGGATAATTTCTTTATAGAATTTTGCTGTGTATTGTCAAACCTCGACATGAATCAGCCATAGGTATATATATATATCCCCTTTCTTTTAAAACTCCCTCCCATCTCTCTCCCCATCCCATCCATCTAGGTTGATACAGAGCCCCTGTTTGAGTTTCCTGAGCCATATAGTGAGGAGGTGTTTTTTAAGGGTATACATTTGCAACTAATAGATAAATAGGTGCTGGAGATCTAGTGTAGAGCATAGTGGTTATAGTTCACAGTAGCATATTATAAACTTCAAAGTGGCTGAGACTAGATCTTAATGTTCTCAGCATAAAAAAGAAATGATAATTATGCAACATGATAGAAGTGTTACCTAACGCTATAGTGGTAATCATATAGCAATGTGTAAATGTACCAAATCAACACATTATACACCTTAAACTTACATGATGTTTTAGGTCAATTATATCTCAATAAAAATAGAATATACACCCAGACAGAGGCAAAGGCAGTAGGAGAACAGAGAGACAAAGATAGAGACATATAAAAAAGACAGACATCAAATGGTACATTAGAGAGAATGAGATGTAGTAGCTACTACAGTTACTAGAACTTTGGCAGAAAAGGAGTGCTTATAAAGGTTTCTAAGGTTTTCCTGTCCTTTGAATGTATTGTGTTATGTAATGCTCTTTGTTTCTCCACAGAAAGTTTATTAAAACTACCTATTTATCAACATGTTTAGAGTTTTTGCTTTAAGATGTATGAACATGGTCAAATTGGCCTCATAGACACGCAGCAGGTACCCTAGAGGTGAACAGTGATGAGAGCAAGGAAGCCTATGTGCCCCGTTAGTGAGTTGGAGACCCCTACTGCGCCTTGTTGTGGTCAGAGTGACTTTTCTCAGTTCCAGCACCAGGACTTATGCCTAGGGAGCTCTGGGAAATATAGCTCATCTCGGGAAGAGCTATTGGGCATCACCTCCCCCAGGAAGTATTCCCTGTCCTCCCAGATCTGGTCAGGTGCCCCTGCTTTTTGTTCCCACAGCACCTAGTCTCACTTTATTTACCCTAGGTAGAGCATAAGTGACCTCTAGCCATATGGGGCCACATAGCCTCATTCTTCATGGTTTATTTTTCAGTTTTAGAAAAAGTTTTTTTTTTTCCCCTGCAGTTAAATAAGTTTCAAGACCAGGATTTTTTTTTTCCTTTGTGCTAAAAACATGTCACTTCCTAAAGGGAAGTAAGAGCAAGAAAAGAGTTAAGCAGGAGGGTCATGGTGGAGACTGCCAGCTACATGTCCTGGATTAATCCAGGCCATTTTATCCTCTGAGCAAGACCATCTGAAACCAGGTCCATATGTGGACGTGATAGGGGTGGCAGCGGGACAGGGCCATAGGAGCCAAGCATGTCTGTGGAGCAGGTTGCTCTGTGTTTTCTTTAAAATAGACATTGTGAAACTTGATATCCATAGAAAAACTGGAATCTGACTTTTTAATGGGGAATGGGTACAATATACATGCAGGAAACTAGCCCATTTCATGGACATGCTTTTACACAAACTTGTCCTAGAGCATAGCGCAAGTGGAGAGAAACCTTAAGTTATTCTCAACCAAGCCAGACAAATTCTTCTTCATTTATTTATTGACTTTTGTAGTTTACCAAAGTCAAATCTTAAAGATTTGATGGTTTATAGGCACTGCTAATGAACTGTTATTGTTCCCACATTCCCTAGGAGGACAGCTAGGAGATGTTAAGAGACTGCTCAAGGTGAGGGTATAAGAGTAAGTGGAAAATCAAGATCAAGATCATAGATTTTTCTGTTTATTTCTCTGCCATTTCTACTCTACAATGTTGCTTCTCACTGCAGAGAAATTCAGTAACTTGGAAGAATAGTGTAACTGCCTCATCCAGCATAGTCCACATACTTAACCTGTTGAGAGATTATCAGGAGGCCAAGTAGAAATTGTAGATGCTTGGATCTAACTTAGCTTTTTTTTTTTCTGATAGACTATACAAATTCTCTCTTCCATTAAAGATCAAATATCATGATATCCTTTTTTTTTTTTTTCCTTATGTTAGGAACAATTAACTGTGGGTAGTGAATAACAATGGGACAGGCCAAGTTGAGAGGGTCCAGGATTTGGAACTGGTTTCTCCCACATGTCCCATTTACAGGCAGGGAAATAAATCCAATTTGGCAATTGGAATATGGAAGTCAGTATGTGAATGATTATATAAAAGTAGCTAGACTAGCAGCCTGGAATGGTAGGAATAGGGTAAGAGGAATGTAACGAGGCAATTGTTTCAACTAAGGGAATATAGTTATAAGGGGTGTGAGAGCAAGTGATCTTCTGGAAATCTGGAATCCTGGATACTGGAGTGAGTATCAGGGAAAAGAGTAGCAGGAAGCAAAGCCCCAGCCCTGGGATACAAGGTTGAGCTATCCTGGATCAAGAGAGCAGCAGAAGACTAAATGATGCAAGAAATGTTTCAGTCCCAAAGATGTCTAAGTGCATTAATAGCCTAGGAACTCAGACACTAAATATGTAGGAAGGCTGGTCTACAGAAAGAGTAATGAGAGCAAGTCAAAGAATGGTGAATGGAGATGCTTAGAGCCTATTTGCTTAAACTCGACATCCTGAGAAAATGTGGTTACTTAAGTATGCAAATTGGAGTCAGTATGTAAAGATGCAGAGAGGTTGCAGGGTCTAGGGAATAGCAAAAGCTTAATACTTGTTTATTGCATAGATAGCAGTACTATTTTTGAGCATCTGACTCAGGTGCTCATGCAGAGATGTGTAGCCAGGTGAAGAAGGTGCTCTAAAGGGTACTTGATTCAAAACAATATGCTTGCAGCACAAAAATAATAATATAAAATGTTTGTTAAGATATGAAATACCAGGGATGATGCTAAAAATATATCATTAAGACTAGGCATAAGGAGTAAGTTAACTTTTCACCTGCATTTGCAAAAAAAAAAAGAAAGAAGTTTGTTTTTATTGCTGTGATGTTGAGTAGAAGAATGTGGAGAGAGAAGAAACTCAACACATAACAAATATTAAAATGATAAAAAAAATCAAATCTTTAGGCACAGATTTTACTTTCCAATTGAAAGCTCTTTTAAGAGGGAGTCTGGTTATATATTCTCTCAAAGAGCCACATGCTCAGAAACAGATTCCCTGTATTATTAATCAGATGACAACATAGGTGTTTATCTAACATTAACTTGATAGATATTATTTGTTTAATAGCTAGATCACTATGTAGGAGAACTAGTGACTACAAAAACTTGAGTATCAGTGCACCTGTTGGCAATGACTCCTAAAATATTTAAAAGCATTGTAGTCATGAATTAGGTCAAAAGAAACTAATGATAGTTGGTTTCAGGAGTGTAGTTTGAATGTTAGCCTTGCTGGATCATTCTTATCCTATTCACTACTCCCTTTTAAGGCTATAGTCAAATTGAACCATAGCTTTTGGACATAGGAGTGGATGTAGAGGAAGACTTTCTCTTGTCCATCTAATTTACTACATAAGATCATGCTAATGGACCTCTGTCTGACCTTACACTATGGCTACTTGTCTTCTCAGTATTGAGGGATGAGAGATTAGACAACAGAAGGAGGAGAATAATACAGACTTCATAAGACATGTTGTAACCATATCCCATCTCAGATTTAAGGGCTTTAACATTTTAAAGACTCAGTGGCTTAAAATCAACAACCAACCAAACAGAATCCTTTCCAAACACTGTATTACATTTACCACATTATACAGCATTATCAATAATTCAGTGCAGTTGGCACTTCTTGTGAAAATGAACTTAGGCCATTTCACAGCATTAACTCTGATAATTTTTTTCATATTTATTTTCTAATCCAATCTTGATTCATCTGTAATGGGCTTCTTAGGTCATCTGTTAAAAACAGCCAGGTTCATCCTGCACTCCCACAGAAACAAATGGCTATTTCTCCAATTGATAGTTGCAAGGAGAGGTCTAATTTCCCAATATGGATTGATTTTTTTTTTTTTTTGGTGCAGTAAAAAGAGATCTGTGTATTTTTCAAAGCAGCCAGTATCACAGCAGCTGGAAGCTAGTTGGTTTAGATTAAAAACAGATTTCATGTCCTAGAATGCTGAGTACAAATTCTAGCTATATGACAATTCTACTTTTTTGAATAGGCAAAAATTTACCAATTTCTAAGGGATGCAAAAAGAATAAATTAACATAAGATTGTTAAGCATTTTTTGTCAAGCTAGAATATTACAGTAAAATGACTTATTTTCCTTTCTTAAATTAGTCTGATGATGACGGTGGATTCAGTGATTCTATTTTTTCAGCTAGATGTATGAGTTGATCATTCCAGAGGAAAAATTTCTCTTCTTATTTATTTTCTTTTCCAAGGTCAAGGATGCAGTTACAACAGATTGTGAGAAGTTAGTTTCAGATGGCCAGGCTGTGCAACACGTGACCCAGTGCCATGTGATCCACTGCACCCAGGTGGTGAGACTTAATGGGCAACTGAGCCAAGGTTAGCAAATCCATGGCATGGGCAACAACCTATGTGATATTGTCCCAAAAATCTGCTCCAAAAAAATGATGAAGGGTTATTAGTTGAACCCATTAGATTTCTACTCTTAGGACACTGCACTGCCAAGTATGGGAGAAAAGGACACAGAAAATAAGAGAGTAGCTGAGTCAGTTAAAAAGCATAGATCTGACTGAATATCCACCACCTCTTGATACTAGATCTGCCTTAGATTCTGAATGGCCTTTTGATTCTGACTTCCATGAGTTCTATTCTGATTTCTGCCCTTCCTGATATCTGGTTCTTTAGCTTCCCTTGGCTTCTGGGAAGATAATCTGTATGAAAAAAGTCTTGTTTCCTTATTTCCATACAGTAAATTTGAGTTAGTATTACATAAAATAATTTGAGTTGCTATCCATTGTTATTGTCCTTATGACAATAACAATAATAAAAGCATAATTAGAGATTTTGTGCAGAGAAGTTCTGAAAAGTCTGTTTTAAATTAGGGTCACTTCTGTTCTAACAAGGAAAAAAATGGTGCTCCTAGATTTTAAACCACAGTAGAATACATCTCCTCCAGCATTCTTGCCTAGAGAATCCCATGGAGAGAGGAGCCTGGTGGGCTGCTGTCCATAGGGTCTCACAGTCGGACACAACTGAAGCGACTTACCATACATACATACACTGGAGAGGAAATAGCAACCCACTCCAGTGTTCTTGCCTGGAGCCTGATGGGCTGCCATCTATGGGGTTACACAGAGTCGGACACAACTGAAGTGACTTAGCAGCAGCAGTAGCAGCATACATCTCAAAATTAATGTGACTGTGTGGATCACAACAAACTATGGAAAACTCTTAAAAAGACAGGGGTACCAGACCATCTTACCTGTCTTCTGAGAAACCTGTATGTAGCTCAAGAAACAACAGTTAGAACCTTACATGGGACAACTGACAGGTTCAAAATCAGGAAAGGAGCACATCAAGGCTGTATATCATCACCCTGTTTATTTAACTTCTATGCAGAGTAAATCATGTGAAATGCCAGGCTGGATAAATCACAGGCTGAAATCAAGATTGCTGGGAGAAATATCAATAACCTCAGATATGCAGATGATACCATGCTAATGGCAGAAAGTGAAGAGGAACTAAAGAGCCTCTTGATGGAAATGAAAGATGAGAGCAGAAAAGCTGGCTTAAAACCCAGCACTCAAAAAACAAAGATCATGGCATCTGGCCCCATCACTTCATGGCAAATAGAAGAGGAAAAAGTGAAAACAGTGACAGGTTTTATTTTCTTGGGTTTCAAAATCACTGCTGACCGTGACTGTAGCCATGAAATTAAAAGACACTTTCTCCTTGGAAAGAAAGCTATGACCAACCTAGACAGCCTATTAAAAAGCAGGTGAAGGTGAAGTCATTCAGTCGTGTCCAACTCTTTGCGACCCTGTGGACTGTAACCTACTAGGCTTCTCCGTCTATGGGATTCTCCAGGCAAGAATACTGGAGTGGATTACCATTTCCTTCTCCAGGGGATCTTCCTGACCCAGGGATCGAACCCAGGTCTCCCGCATCGGAGGCAGACGCTTTAACCTCTGAGCCACCAGGGAAGTCATTAAAAAAAAAAAAGGCAGAGACATTATTTTTCCAATAAATGTCTGTCCAGTCAAAGCTATGGTTTTTCTAGTAGTCATGTATGGATGTGAGAATTGAAGTATAAAGAAAGCTGAGCACTGAAGAATTGGTGCTTTTGAACTGTGGTGTTGGAGAAGACTTTTAAAAAGAGTTCCTTGGACTGCAAGGATATCAAACCAGTCAATCCTAAAGGAAATAGGCCCTGAATATTTATTGGAAGTACTGATGCTGAAGCTGAAACTCCCAATACTTTGGCCACCTAATGTGAAGAACTGACTCATTGGAAAAGACCCTGATGCTGGGAAAGATTGAAGGCAGGAGCAGAAAGGGATGACAGAGAATGAGATGGTTAGATAGCATCACGGAGTCAATAGACATGATTTGAGCAAACTCCAGGAGATAGCGAAGGACAGAAGATCCTGGCATACTCCAGAGGACCCTGGAGCAAACTCTAGGAGATAGTGAAGGACAGAGGAGTCTGGCATGCTGCTATCTTTGCATGGGGTTGCAGAGTTGAACTTGACTTAGCGACTGAACAACAACAATGAGAAAACAGAGGTTAAACAACTTGTCCAGGACCACATAGCTAGTGGGTGGCAGAGCAGGGCTTCCACAGGCCTCTTACAGAGGGAGGAAATGGCAGGGGCAGTCAGAGGAAATGGCATGTCCATCCTGTACCATCTCAAGGGGTTGAGCCAGGCTTTTCTGATTGCTGCCATAGAAGACAGAGCAAACATCTCAGTCTCATTTACCGTGGATGGGTTACATGTCTGTTCCCGAATAGGTTATTGTAACCAGGAAGAAAGGCTATACATACAGTTAGTTAATACATGTCAGGGTGGGGGCAACTGCATTTAAGCAACAGGACTGAGCAAGGAGGAGGAAAAGGAGGAATTCCCACAAAGCAAAACTTTGGTTGCTATAGCTAGAAGATGGATAAATGAAGGTTGGTGGCAAAAATAACTAGTGAATACCACAAATAGGAAACAAAGCAGAGGATTTCACTCTTAGAAGGGGCATTAGAAGCTGCTGAATAAGGAGAAGAGGAAATACAGGACTACAGGATGGACAAGACAACAAGTGAAAGCACTGCTTGGGGTCTTCCTGAACTAGCTGTGGAGACCTCGTCGGGGGCTAGAGCTCTCCCATTGCAATTGTCAGTACCAAGACAGGAAAACTCTGATTTGTCAATATACTATGGCCACATTTTTACCCTTATGTAGTTCACTTGGAGGAAACACAAGTTGACTCTGGAGCTGGAACCTGTGCCATGAAAGTTGAAACATCATTTCCCCTGGCTGTCTCTCTACCAGTACTTGAGTTAAGTATATTTATTTCACTTGCATGCTTCTTTTTATCCTCACTTAGAGCATAAAATAAAGAAGTAGGATTTCCATATCTATTCATATCTTTATGCTAGACCTCATGTCTTTGTGCTTTAACTTTAAAAAAGCAACTCTTCCACCAGTGTGACCTTATCAAGGTTAAACGAGGATGGTATGAGAAAAGACTTTCTCCTGAGTTTTGCCCCTCATCTCTCCTCTCTGAGGTTGAGTGTGATCAGTATCAATTTGGCCTCAACTCGGTCATTCTCTTGGATGACAGGTGCTGAAACCAAGATCTGAGCCTCAAGAGGAAAGGAAATATAGGTAAACACTAAGTTGCTGTAGATCTAATTTTAGCTAATTAGAAATAAAGACTTCAAAGATTATGGAAATACTTCACTGCTATATTTAAACACAGATAGATTATTGCTATGATAGATAACTTATCAGGTGGCCATGCTTAAAGTGGGGCTTAACTCCCTGGTGGCTCAGAGGGTAAAGTGTCTGCCTGGAATGCGGGAGACCAGGGTTCGATCTCTGGGTCAGGGAAGATCCCCTGGAGAAGGAAATGGCAACCCACTCCAGTACTCTTGCCTGGAGAATCCCATGGAGGGAGGAGTCTGGTAGGCTACAGTCCACCGGGTCACAAAGAGTCGGACACGACTGAATGACTTCACTTTCACTCTATGCTTAAAGTAGACAGGAACTGACTAGCTATTTCCATAAATCTGGTTATGATAAAGAAAGTTTCAAGTTATCCCTTAGATCTGAATTTTTTAATGGTTTCACTCATTTCCCCTTTGTATACATAATTTATAAAGGTAGCATTCCTAGCTCTCGTTCATCTCTGGATTGTGGAATGTGGAATCTGCCCCTCCGCATCTTTCCCCTCCCCCATATTTTTGCATATGTACTTTTTTCTCTTTAATATGAAAGAAACTACATGGCTAGTACCTCCTCCCTTCATACTGAGAAGCAGAACAGCACTGTCATCTGCTTCATTTTATAGATACTAGTGATTTTCCTTTAGAGGGATAACTGTTGATTAAATATTTTCCATGCTCCCTCTACATTTCCTGGTTCTGCAGCTCTTGTTTCCCTGACCTAGAGCAAAAATATTGCTTGGTTAAAACACCATGCTCTATTTCAAGCAAGTCTGCCCCCAAACTTTGGTTATTGACATATCATTTAAAATACAAACTATCCATATTTCAATATTACTCACATGATCAAAAATGAACCAGGGTACCTTCTCAGTGAATTTATCATTTGACTTTTAATAATAATTTAATAAGTGACTTTTCAAAGAGCTGTTTATAATTGTATTGCTTTTAGAAATATAATCTGTAGGTTGGTTTCTAGTTATTTTGTGATAAACTCCAGTATTCTTGCCTGGAGAATCCCCATGGACAAAGGAGCCTGCCAGCTACAGTCCATAGGATTGCACAGTTGGGCACAACTGAAGCAACTTAGCAAAAAAACAAACTTATTAAAATATGTACAGATATATAAAAGTGTATTCATATTACCTGCAACATTTACATTTTTCAGCTAGAGAAACTATGATCCTTATTAATTGATATATTGGCAACAATCATTGGTAGGTCTTATTAAAGAAACTATTCTCACACATCACAGCAATACTAATAAACAACAATAGCAACAATAGCACCAACTCTATTGGTCCTACTACCCCTATCGGTAATTCTGTGTCTACTAGCTTTATGAGGTAAGCCTGATAGCTATACTTGTTCCCATCTTAAATGAAGTACGTGAAGCTGAGCATATTTCAAGGGCTTGTTCAAGGTCAAAGGACATACCCAAACCGAAGCAGGGAAAGACCCAAGTTTCTTTAACTTTCAAGAATACACATCTTGTTCTTGGGTATTTTGTTACATTGTAAACATCTTATATATCAAGAAAGTTTGCCTCTCATCAAAGTAAAGTAAGTAAACATATTTATACAGAAATACCACTTAACATTTTTTTACATCATTCCTGAGAATGAAAACTTCTTGGTCGATGCAACTAGCTTTCCCCATCCTCTAAAACTTTGTGATCCTACTTAGTGCTAAAGCACTGGAGAAATTTATATGGACATCAATCAATATTTTGCATTGCAACATTAATTCAGTTCATGTTGTCACTTCAGGCCTGGAACTCTGCTGTTTATGTGCTATACTCGGGTGCAGGGAAGAACTTTTATGATCTGGGAATCTTGGTATCTATGATCCTGCCTCCTTATACACACCATGCCACCATTCCCCTCCAAAGTCTTGCCACCTTCTGACATTGCTGTCACAGACTATGTATGGACATTGCTCAGAGGATTTATAGATCTCTTTCCCCTTTCCAACTACGTTTAGTTTTTCAAAAGCATCACCTCTCCTTTCTTCTTGAACTTGACTCCCTGAGCCTCAAAACACCATTTCCTCTTTCTGTTTCTCACCTTGCCAAAGTCTCTAGGGCTGGCATTACAAAATATTAACAATCTGCTTGAGAAGGAGTGGATATGGGGAGGATTTACACATATTATCCTGCCAAACAAATTACCATAAAAGTTAATCATCATCAGTCCTTTTAGTTATTTGAAAAATATACAGGGCCACAAAGCTTTTGCTTTCTATTCTGGACTGAAATGTAGAGGTTGTTGGGCTGGTGACCTGGCAGGGCTTCCCAGGTGGCGTTAGTGGTAAAGAACCTGCCTGCGAATGCAGAAGACTTGAGAGATGTAGGTTTGATCCCTGGGTCAGAAAGATCCCCTGGAGAAGGAAATGGCAACCCACTCCAGTGTTCTTGCCTAGGAAATCCCAGGGACAGAGGAGCCTGGTGGGCTACAGTCTTTGGTGTTGCAGAGTCGGACACAACTGAGCACGCACACACTGGCCACTGATTTGCATTGGCCATGGAAAGGAGTAGAAGGAATTCAACTATCCTCTAATTCGTGGTCATAAGTGGAAATCACCTGTGACTCTGGGCAAACTTATTTGGAGCACTTACGTATTTCATTTTTTCTAACTTTATAAGATTCAACCTAATATTTTCAAAAGGAGAGGGAAATCTACCCACTTGTATACTTTTTATATGGTCAGCTTATCATTAATATCCACAAATCAACTGGAAGTGCCAATTATCTCTAAAATGAAAGGATGGAACATTCTCCCCAGAAATGAGCAGACCCATTTCTTTTCCTCATATCATTTTTCCTGCACTCAAAAAAAAAAAAATGCTGACAATAGACTCACAGATAAGATATTCGCTCTAAATTTGGATTATTTGAACTGTTACAAAAATTCCTTTATTTGTCCCATGGAAAAATATATGGTACTCTCATTCCAGTTTAACTCCTCTATGGACAAATGGCCGACAACTGTGATCATTCTGGTGCCATGTTCAACACTTACTTCTGAGCACTGACTGTGTTGAATCAGAAGTGCCATCTGCTTACATAATGATTTACCTTGCAGTCTTTGAAAATAAAGGAGTGTCTTAGTTTAATCTAGTATTATCAAGCATCATGTAGCACAATATATGAAAGCTTTAGATCATTATCAGAGTTTTGTTTCTAAGTCTCCCATATGCTGTTATGCTGTGTGGTTTTGGCTGAGTCTTAATGTACCCTATGATATCACTTCCCTGTTTATAAAACAAAGATCATAGTGATGTATAGTAATACTTTAAACTTAATTTCCTTACTTTAACTGTGTCCTCAACTACCCACAAGACCCTTAATAAAACTGTTTCAATCTTTTAGAAACAGATGAAGGAACTTTGAAAATAATTATATCCAACAAAAGGTAAAGTGCAAGTGTTCTACACTTTTGTGGAAGGTCTGGAGACAGAAACCTATGAAAGATGGATGAATTCAGTGGTTTGTGAGATATTACCAGGAAGCTTCTTTCTCATCCCACGTTCACTCTGGCATTAACCCAGCAATATGGAGAGAATAACTTGAAAAGTAGATACATTTTAGATTAAAATAAAGCTGGGGAAAATGAAAAGAAATAAGAAAATAATCACAATGTAATTGACTTGTAATCCTTTCAGATCTATTTTAAACTTCAAAATCCTTATAAGATGTGGATGAAACTTCCAAAGAATGGCCAATTAACAACAAAGAACCTTGTAGAAATTAAGAGAATATCATACCTATGCTTAGTAATGTTTTTAAAGTGCATGTACAGTTGAAATAATAAGATAAAACTCTTCATTAATCCTGTCAAAGCTGGGTATATGGAAACAGGAAAGGGTCCTGGGACCTGATAAGCATCCACAGGAGTCTTGGTTGAACATGGTCAAAATATATGACCTAATTTACTGGCCGAGACAGGTGATGACCTGTGCTCATTCTTGAAAATAGTTCCTTTTGTATTTGGCTAGGAGGTATCTAATTGTTTTTAAAAGGTGCCTGCAGCTGGGCTCAGGGTAAAGCCAAAGGTTAAATACTAGTTCAGGGTCACAGAGTATCTTGGTTTATTGGTTCTCCTGAAAACAGGGTTTCCATTCAACTACATTGCCCACTGAGTTATATCAGCTTGTTGCAAGGCTGAGAGGGTCCCTCTGGGCCAAGAGCAATCATCCTGTTTCTGTTTGTGGTTGCATGGAAGATGTTCACATGGCTAATGATCCCTGTTAGCCAAACAAAAGCAGGTGAAGCTCAGGTTAATACAACACTGAAGTGCTAAGAGGTTTTTCACAACTCAGGAAACTCTCTTAGCTGAGCTGGTTCTCCTGAAATGTTGAGTCCTGTTTTCCGTGGCATGGCGCAGCTGATGTTGTCACTCTGTGGTCAGGAGCAGGAAAGCTGGTGGGGTGGAGAGAGATTAGTGGTCTGAAAGTATGTAATTGGTATTGCATGGCAGCAGGGAGTTGACAGCCCTCGGGGACCGCAAACAGGAGAGGACAGACAGCTCAACTGAATTAAACTGTGATTTTAAAAAAGAGAGTAATGTATTCAAGTAGTCAAGAATTTGACAAAATATAGATGAATTCCATATTGTTAAATGAGATAATGTATGTAAGGAAGTTAGTTTAGTGCCAGGATCATAGTTATTAATCAATTAAAAATCTGGCTGTTTTAATTGTTATTAAGTGTGGGGAAGCAGTATCATCTTAGAAGCAGTATCATTTCATTGGAACTTCCCCCCCATTTGCACTAGAGAATTTTGATAGTTGGTTCATATCCTGTACCTGACATTGTGGGTGGAAAAACTCCACTCATGAATTGGAGAGGGCAGGCACACTGCTAGCAGCAGTTACCATCCAACTGAGTGTGGTTAGTTTGTATAATTGAAGCCAAGCAAAGCTAAGGCAGTGCCTGGTGCATGGATCTTTCTGTTAGACTAAATAAGGAACAATGAAGCCATTTCATGGAGTGGGGGTGGGGGAGGAGGAAAAAGTGTTTTAAACAGTAGAGAATGGCTTGAATTTAGCAACCTCAGGCTATGTATAAATGTTACCAAATATTGAGATGAAGTTGCATAAAATTCTACTCAGTCATCCAGATATTTCCAGAAATCCAATCTTTGACTTCATTGTAGATGAAATCAGGGGAAGATGAGGTTTTCTTTTCTGGCACTGTGAGACACAATCTCAATATCTCTCTGGTTGGCTTGTGGATCTCTCTATTTAAGACTATGTCATGGATTCAGCCTGTATGAGCATAGCTGCTTTCTGGGATGTGAATCCACTTCTAGGACCCCTCTTTGATCTGTAGAGGACTCTGTTTTGTGCAAAGTTCACAGAGGAATGGAGCCCAGTTTGATATTTGGCTCACTGGAATGAGCCAATTGAGTTTAGTACATTGGTGGTTTCAAGTCAAAGGATTAAAATGTTCAAAGCACTGGCATTAACATTCCCCCCTGTACCACAGATATATCTGAAAGAGATCAACCATGATCCTTCCAAAGCTTAAAAAGGTTAAATCAATTCAAATCTGTAAAAGTGTTATGTCCATGGGCATCTAGGAAGTTAAGCAAGATCAGTTCATTGCGCAGGATAAGATGATAGAGAATGAGCAGAGTAACAATAGATTTAATACGACAATTGACATAAAGTAGATGCTCCAGATATTGGCTGTTGAGTGAATGAATGAGAATATTTCAAATAGAAATGGTTTTAATACGAAGATCAAGATTTAATTAAACAGTTTTTCAACTTCATGTATATTATGTAGCAGAAAAATAAATGGAAAACCATGATCTCAGTAGTCTGAAGGTCATAGATTCAACTCCTATGTCATTTATCTTCTTCAAGTTACCTAAACCATAAGAGAAAATTTATAGCCTGCAAGAATTTTATGAAAATGAAATCAGATAAGGAGCCTTACCTAATTCATAGGAGGTGCTTAGTAAATATGAGTTCTCTCTCGCCATTTGTTCTTTTAACCCTCTCCTTAAAACTGACTTTAGTTCCAGGCATAGATGCTTAGCATGCGAAGGGATAAAAGCAAAATCCTGAGACAAATCTTTTGGAGAAAGTCAATTCTAGTGGTCCACTCCATATTTATTTTTCATGATGTCACTAGGTGGACTAGACAGCAATGAGCAGCACACTCTGAGTAGTACTGGCAATCAGTCCAGTTCAGTTCAGTAGTTCAGTTGTGTCCGACACTTTGTGATGCCATGGACTGCAGCACACCAGGCTTTCCTGTCCATCACCAACTCCCAAAGCTTGCTCAAACTCATGTGCATTGAATCGGTGAGGCCATCCAACCAATTCATCCACTGTTCTCCCCTTCTCCTCCTGCCTTCAATCTTTCCCAGCATCAAGATATTTTCCAATGAGTCAGTTCTTTGTATCAGATGGCCAAAGTACTGGAGCTTAACCTTCAGCATCAGTCCTTCCAATGAATACTTAGGACTGATTTCCTTTAGAAATGACTGGTTTGATCTTCTTGCAGTCCAAGGGACTCTCAAGACTCTTCTCCAATACCACAGTTCAAAAGCATCACTACTTCAGCTTTCTTTATGGTCCAACCCTCACATCCATACATGACTACTGGAAAAATCATAGCTGACTATATGGACCTTTGTCAGCAAAGTGATGTGTCTGCTTTTTATATGCTGTCCAGGTTGGTAATAGCTTTTCTTCCAAGGAGCAAGTGTCTTTTAATTTCATGATTGCAGTCAATATCTGCAGAGATTTTGGAGCCCAAGAAAATAAAGTCCGTCACTATTTCCATTGTTTTCCCCATCTATTTGACATGAAATGATGGAAGCAGATGCGATGATCTTAGTTTTTTGGATGTTGAAGTGGTTAAAAAAAATTTTTTTTCATTGAAGGATAATTGCTTTACAGAATTTTTTTTGTTTTCTGTCAAACCTCAACATGAATCAGCCATAGATATACATATATGCCATCCCTTTTGAACCTCCCACCCATCTTACGACCCATCCCACCCCTCTAGATTGATACAGAGCCCCTGTTTGAGTTTCCTGAGCCATACAGCAAATTTCCTTTGGCTATTTTACATATGGTAATGAAAGTTTCCATGTTACTCTTTCCGTACATCTCACCCTCCCCTACCCTCTCCCCATGTCCGTAAGTCTTTTCTCTATGTCTGTTTCTCCATTGTTGCCCTGTAAATAAATTCCTCAGTATCATTTCTCTAGATATATGCATTAGAATATGATGTTTCTCTTTCTCTTTCTGACTCACTTCACTCTGTATAATAGGTTCTAGGTTCATCCACCTCATCACAACTGAATCAAATGTGTTCCTTTTTATGGCTGAGTCATATTCCATTGTGTATATGTACCACAACTTCTTTATCCATTCATCTATCGATGGACGTCTAGGTTGCTACCATGTTCTAGCTATTGTAAATAGTGCTGCATGAACAATGGGATACATGTGTCTCTTTCCATTTTGGTTTCCTCAGGGTAGATGCCTAGGAGTGGGATTGCTGGGTCATATGGTGGTTTTATTCTTAGTTTTTAAAAGAATCTCCATACCATTTTCCATAGTGGCTATATCAATTTACATTCCCATCAACAGTGCAAGAGTGTTCCCTTTTCTTTACACCCTTTCCAGCATTTATTGTTTGTAGACTTTTAAACTGGTGTGAGGTGATATCTCATTGTAGTTTTGATTTGCTTTTCTCGAATAATGAGTGATGTTGAGCATCTTTTCATGTGTTTGTTAGTCATCTGTGTGTCTTCTTGGAGAAATGTCTGTTTAAGTCTTTTCCCCACTTTTTGATTGCATTGTTTGTTTCTCTGGCATGAGCTATATGAGTTGCTTGCACATTTTGGAAATTAATCCTCTATCAGTTGTTTCATTTGCTATTATTTTCTCCCATTCTGAGGGCTGTCTTTTCACTTTGCTTATAGTTTCCTTTGCTGTGCAAAAGCTTTTACATTTAATCAGGTCCCACTTGTTTACTTTTGTTCTTATTTCTGTTACTCTGGAAAGAGGGTCATAGAGGATCTTGCTTTGATTTATGTCATTGAGGGTTCTGCCTATGTTTTCCTCTAAGAGTTTTACAGTTTCTGGTCATACATTTAGGTCTTTAATCGGTTTTGAGTTTATCTTTGTGTATGGTGTTAGGAAGTGTTCTAATTTCATTCTTTTGCATGTAGCTCTCCAGTTTTCCCAGCACCATTTATTGAAGAGGCTATCTTTGCCCCATTGTATATTCTTGCCTCTTGTCAAAAATAAGATATCCATGGGTGCATGGGTATATTTTTGGGTTTTCTATATTGTTCCATTGATCTATGTTTCTGTTTTTGTGCCAGTATCACACTGTCTTGATGACTGTGGCTTTGTAGTAAACCTGAAGTCAGGAAGGTTGATTCCTCCAGCTCCATTCTTTTTCAAGACTGCTTTGGCTATTCAGGGTCTTTGTATTTGAATGTTGAGTTTTAAGTCAGCTTTTTCACTCTCCTCTTTCACTTTCATCAAGAGGCTCTTTAGTTCCTCTTTGCTTTTTGTCATAAGGGTGGTGTCATCTGCATATCTGAAATTATTGATATTTCTCCCTGAAATCTTGATTCCAGCTTGTGCTTCATCCATTCTGGCATTTTTCATGATGTACTCTGCATATAAGTTAAATAACCAAGTGTAAATTGGTAATAATTTTCCAATTTATGGTGATGAGTATACTTTATAGTGATTTTAACAAGTTTTTCAAAACTCAGGAAATAGATACATAGTTCTATAAGATCTGCTATTGAAGTTGCTTATTTTTGAGAAAAAAGTCAAACAATCAGATCATCCTTATTCCATGGAAGGAAAGCCAGAGAACTAATGCTATGGCTAATCCAAGAAACTATAGTATTTGTAGAATTAGCTATAAAGCCATCTTTATTATATTCAAAGGCAAATCAAGGAAATATATTCCAGAGTAAGACTCTTATGTTGTATCAGGACCTACCTGGTAGAGTCCGTATACAGTTAGAGTACTCAGTATCTACTGGAAATTCTAGCTCCTGCTTTTGTTATCACATGACCTCAGAACATTGAACCTCCTGTGTTGAGCTGCTATGTACTTCTATATACTGAAAAGTCTTGGCAGTATGAAGTGAGGGGCTTATTTTGAGCATAGGCTTTAATTAAGAAGCAGATCTTCAGGAGAGCTGGAGCTGAATGGAGCCATCCTTCACCATGGCAGGAGAACACATCCAGAAATCAATAAGCTTACTAAGAAAGCCAAGCAAGCATTTTAAACAGAACTTTAGAGGGAAATAAAACTCAAAAGCAAATAATGATAAAGATTCTACCTCAAAGAGATTTCAGATAAGTTCTCAGGATGACATCATCCCAGGGTAGATGGTATGGGACAAAAATAAAACATTGTGGGAGATACAAAAAATCAGCAAACTTAGAAGAATAAGAATCCCAGTTGAGATCAGAATAGACATTGTCTTGACTACTCTTCTAGTCATTCCTTAAGTGAGCAATAGTCAAACACTGGTATAATAACCCCACTGAATGGTATTTCAGTTCAGTTCAGTCGCTCAGTCATGTCTGACTCTTTATGGCCCCATGAATCGCAGCACACCAGGCCTCTCTGTCCATCACCATCTCCCGGAGTTCACTCAAACTCACATCCATCGAGTCGGTGATGCCATCCAGCCATCTCATCCTCTGTTGTCCCCTTCTCCTCCTGCCCCCAATCCTTCCCAGCATCAGACTCTTTTCCAATGAGTCAACCCTTTGCATGAGGTGGCCATAGTACTGGAGTTTCAGCTTTAGCATCATTCCTTCCAAAGAACAACCAGGGCTGATCTCCTTCAGGATGGACTGGTTGGATCTCCTTGCAGTCCAAGGGACTCTCAAGAGTCTTCTCCAACATCACAGTTCAAAAGCATCAATTCTTCGGTGCTCAGCCTTCTTCACAGTCCAACTCTCACATCCATACATGACCACTGGAAAAACCATAGCCTTGACTAGATGGATCTTTGTTGGCAAAGTAATGTCTCTGCTTTTCAATATGCTATCTAGGTTGGTCATAACTTTTCTTCCAAGGAGTAAGCATCTTTTAATTTCATGGCTGAAGTCACCATCTGCAGTGATTTTTTGTTTTTGGCTTATTATTCATACCCTGGCTTAAGATAGGGTGTGACAGATTGTATAGTTCCCATGTCAATGACTAAGTTCAAACATTTGCAAGTTTTCTTATTGTTTTCATAAAGTTCCAAGTTAAAGACTTTGTAAAGAAGATTGCCTGAGCTTTGTGAATCCAACTTGACTACTACATTTAAATATTGACACCTGGAATTTTCAAAATTATATTAGCATCCCTCATTAGCACCTTTCAACAAGAATGCTACCAGCTGTTGTATTATAATTGTTTTTGTGTCTGTGTTTTTCATACATCATGAGCTTAATGTGGATTGAGAGTGTGTCTTATTCTTGTGAATATACCCAACATCAAAGAAGGGTCATCTGTTCTGTGATGGCCTAGAGGGGTGGGATATGGTGGGGTTTGGAAGGAGGCTTTGGAGGGAGGAATTATGTATATACATATATCTGATTTGCTTTGTCATATAGCAGAAATTAACACAACATCATACAGTAATCATATGCCAATTTTAAAAAAAGAGGGGCTATCATTGGTACTTCATGAATTTATTAAATAAAAGCATGTATATATATGTGTGTGTGTGTGTGTGTTTTCCTGTATTACTAGAGAAAGAGAGCATTGCCCAAGATACAAAGTGTGTTATAGTGGAAACAATTATTCTTAGCTTTTTGTCTTGCCTGTTGTAATCCATCAGTCTCTACTTTGGTTCTAAAAGCATCATATTAAGTGTAATGGATTGTATATGTCTGACTGATTAGGCCCGTTAGTGAAAAATAATTATTCTAAACAGACAAGGGTTAACAAATCTGAAAATTCAGTCTCAATCTCAATGGAAGCTAGTTAGAAATTTCTCTAATTGAACCATGGTGGCTGGAGTCAGGCCTTCTATGTAGATTACTATGAAAACCAATTGTGGGAGAAGTTTATGAGAGAAGTTGACAGTTTAATGTCATATGGACCAAATGACTAATAATTGTGAGGACGGAACTGGACCCCAAATGGGAATAGTCAAGCTGCATCACTCCAGAGGGGCACCACTCACCTTGTCATCTATATGTGTTGTGTTCTATGAATATATGCAGCAGACAACCTGTGAGTTCATGTATGCAGCCCTGGAGGGGAGGTAGATCCATATGTGCAGCAGATGCTATTATATTACTCAAATGTCTCAATTTGCTCTGCCAGACTTTTAACTTCCAGATGAGCCCAAGGACTTTTCTTCATCCTCTTACCCCAACTGTGAAAAATGACATGCCAGAAGTACTGAGTTAATACCCACAGAACAGCTCTTGACAAATGAATCTGAAAGTGTATATATATATATATATATATATATATATATATATACCCAGCTCCCTTGCGTCTTGGGTGGGATAATTCTGAGGCATGTGTATTGTACCATTTCCCAGAGGTTCCCTATGGGAATAAGCTTCAGTTGCCCACTATGGTGGCTGGAATAGTATATCCTTTATTGATTGCCTTCCACTTCTTGGGTTACCTCCACACTCTTCTTTTGGTAGTCCCTCTACTTGCCAAATAAATCACTCAAATTTGAATTATTATCCCAGGATCTTCTGGGTGATCTGAAACTAAAACACGGTGCAATGTATATCTGCTATAAATTTTCCAGAATGTGGTTGCAATTCTGATTCCTTTGTAGAGGCCTCTTCCTTGTCTACTGAAGTTGGATTATTGGCCCTGAACAGCTGCCAAGGTACAATGGACATTCCTGCAAGATGTAGTCTTCTACTGCCATAAATTGAATAAACAATTTAAAAATCCCAATTAAAGGACTGTAACAAGTCACAAAGTGCTCAAATGAATGTTGCTTCTGTTTCGACCCAATATTACAGGTCGTTAAAGTTACTGTAGTCACAACCTTATTCTCTTTTCAGGGTACATGGAAATGAAATGTGAAAACCACAGTTTTTTCTATTAGCCATATAGGGAGCTAAATAGTAGAAAAAATGAAATTTGGAGAAGGCAATGGCAACCCACTCCAGTACTCTTGCCTGGAAAATCCCATGGGCGGAGGAGCCTGGTAGGCTGCAGTCCATGTGGTCGCTAGGAGTTGGACACGACTGAGCAACTTCACTTTCACGCATTGGAGAAGGAAATGGCAACCCACTCCAGTGTTCTTGCCTGGAGAATCCCAGGGACGGGGGAGCCTGGTGGGCTGCCATCTATGGGGTCACACAGAGTTGGACCCGACTGAAGCGACTTAGCAGCAGCAGCACAGAAACTCAGAGGCTGTGACACAGCAGTCAAAAATACATTAGGGGCAGCATTAAAAACAACAAGATGGTGGAGGAGTGGGTGGACATGGAGTACATCTCTCTCCACAGATACATCAGGAATACACCTTCAGACACAGAAGTGCATGCAGAACACCAGCTGAGAGCATACAGGAGGACCTGAGCAGTGGAAAAGGATGTAGAGAACCACGGAAAAGGTAGGACGAAGGAACTAGGGGGAAAAACAGGAGTATTAGTAGTTCTGGACCTACTCTCTGCGGGTGCGGGAACTGAAGCAGGGGTCTGATGCCCATAGCAGGGCAACTGTCTGAGTCAGAGGAGAAACATTTAAGACTGAGAGTGAAATGGCTGATCTGTGACAGCCTAAATGGAATGAGTATCAGACAGCCTTTACCACAGCCGTGCATATGCTGAGAAGGAACCTGGGTGTCCTGGAAGAGGCAGTGTCTGGGAGCCAGAGTTTAGGGATTGTGGAGCAATCCCAGTGCGAGGTCTGCTGTTGACTGCGGAGAGGCAGATGGAGGGGATGTGAGGGAGGAGATCGTAATGGGAAATGCCTGTGGAGGAAAGCCAAGCAGCCATGGAAGCAAGGCAATACTGCTTAGTCACACGGAGGCATCACCATAGCCTCTCTCTCTCCACATGCCAGCGATGGCAGCTGAACAATAGAGAGGCTGGCCCATCAAATGCCTGAGGCACTGAACTACAGAGTAGGACCCCACCCAGGGTGCCCCTTTAAGTGCCTGATGGGCCGCTCTATAGAGTAGGACCCCAGTCAAGGGGGGCCCCTGTATGTGCCTGAATGGGTGGAGCTACAGAGAAAGACTGGCCAAAGAGGCCTTCTGATTGCCAGCTACAAAAGGCTCAAAAAAAGACTCGGATAGGGCCATAACTCCCACACCAGAGGCAGTTTGTGTCCCTGAACACTTGGTACCACCAGGGTCCCTGCAAGCCAAGCAGCTGCATCACCTTCACATTCAACTCTCACTGGGGTAGTGATGCCACAGGCCAAAAAAAAAAAAGAGTCCTGTCCAACTCTTTGCGACCCTGTAGACTGTGGCCTGCCAAGCTTCTCTGTCAGAGAGGGAGTTCTCCAGGCAAGAATACTGGAGCGTATTGGCCATTACTGGTTGCCATACCCTTCTAGAGCACTATATATCCTGCTGCCCTAGCTGCCAACCCCCCTGAGTACCTGGTGCTGCCAAAACCCCTGTGACCCAAGCAGCTGCACCACTTCTACACCTGGACCTCACAGGGGCAAACCCAAGCCCTCCAGGGCAGCCTCGTGAGCTAAACTCCAGAGGACAACCCACGTGTAGAGGTGGAAATAAAACCACAATTGAAACCCAGGGGCAGTGTGGCTAAGGAAGAAGACCCAAAACCTTCCCACCAGCTGTACAAGCTGCACATTAAATCCGCACGATCAACTAAGCAGATTCTGTGTCTATGGAATATATAAAAGGCCATTGAGAGCTCACACACACACACACACAAAACGCACTAGCTCTGATAGCTGTGGACATTAGAGGCAAGAACACACAGGAGTAGGACCAGATTAGAATCTGAGCTGCCCCCACAGCAGGTCCAGAGATCGGTACAGTATTGGAAGGCATCCTAGGGAAGTAAGGTGGACTGTGATTCCCAGCTCAGGAAAGGACTTTGACAGCAGTGACTGAAGAAAAGCATTTATTATTCTTATCTTTTGGGTTGTTCTGTAGATTCTTTTGGATTTTTTCTTCTTTCTTTCCTCCTCCTACCCACCCTGTTGTAGTTGATTTTATTGGCACTAAGAAATCCAATTATGCTTTTGAGCTTTTTAAATTTTTTATTTTTCTTTTTCCTCAGTCACATTTTTTATTGTTGTCATCAACCTCTGCCTATACATTGGGCTTTTGCAGTTTTGTGGAGTTTCCTTCTTTATTTTTTTTCTTTTCCTTTTTATTTTAATTTTTAAACCTATTATTATTTTTTCTACATTTATTCTTTGTTTGCTTTTCCTACTGTTCTTTTCCCCTTACAGTTAATAGTGTATATAAATCTTCTTTATCTACCTCTATTTAACTTTGCATATCTCTTCTTTCTTTCTTTTCTTTCTCTCCTTTCCTCTCAACAAACTTGTTAGTTTTATTTTCATTGCTTTATTCCCCAATTGGCACCTTGCTTTAGTTTTGTTTTCCAGTTTGTGCTTTAATTAGTTTTGTTATGGTAGATATAGTTTTTGGTTTCCTTTGTTCCTCGGGTCAATCTATTGTACAGATTGAAAAAATAAAAACCCTATGATCATCTCAGCAGATGCAGAAAAAACCTTTGACAAAATTCAGCACCTATTTATGATTAAAACTCTTCAAAAAATGGGCATAGAAGGCACCTACATCAACATAGTAAAGGCCTACAGGAAGCATTATTCTCAATGGTGAAAAACTGAAAGCATTCCCACTAAGATCAGGAACAAGACAATGGTGTCCACTTTCACCACTATTGTTCAACATAGTTCTGGAAGTCCTAGCTACAGCAACCAGAGAAGTAAAAGAAAGAAAAGGAATCCAGATCAGAAAAGAAGAAATAAAGCTCTCACTGTTTGCAGATGACATGATACTGTACATAGAAAACCCTAGAGATAGCATCAGAAAATTACTAGAGCTAATCAGCGAATTTAGCAAAGTTGCGGGATACAAAATCAATACACAGAAATCACTTGCATTTCTATATACTAACAATGAAAAATCAGAAAGAGCAATTAAGGAATCAATCCCATTCACCACTGCAACAAAAAGAATTAAGTATCTAGGAATAAACTTGCCTAAGGAGACAAAAGAGCTGTACACAGAAAATTATAAGACACTAATGAAAGAAATCAAAGATAACATAAACGGATAGATATCCCATGTTTCTGGGTAGGAAGAATCAATATCATGAAAATGACTATGTTACCAAATGCAATCTGCAGATTCAGTGCAATCCCTATCAAATTACCAATGACATTTTTCACAGAACTAAAACAAAAAATTTCACAATTCGTGTGGAAACACAAAAGACCCCAAATAGCCAAAGAAGTCTTGAGAAAAAAGAATGGAGCTGGAGGAATCAACCTTCCTGACTTCAGGTTTACTACAAAGCCACAATCAAGACAGTATGGTACTGGCACAAAAACAGAAATATAGACCAATGGAACAAGATAGAAAGCCCAGAAATATACCCATGCATCTATGGGTATATTATTTTTGACAAAGGAAGCAAGAATATACAATGGGACAAAGACAGCCTCTTCAATAAATGGTGCTGGGAAACCTGGAGAGCTACATGTAAAAGAATGAAATTAGAACACTTCCTAACACCATACACAAAGATAAACTCAAAACCGATTAAAGACCTAAATGTATGACCAGAAACTGTAAAACTCTTAGAGGAAAACATAGGCAGAACCCTCAATGACATAAATCAAAGCAAGATCCTCTATGACCCACCTCCTAGAGTAATGGAAATAAAAACAAAAGTAAACAAGTGGAACCTGATTAAACTTAAAAGCTTTTGCACAGCAAAGGAAACTATAAGCAAGGTGAAAAGACAACCCTCAGAGTGGGAGAAAATAATAGCAAATGAAACAACTGATAAAGGATTAATTTCCAAAATGTACAAGCAGCATATACATCTCAATGCCAGAAAAACAAACAACGCAATCAAAAAGTGGGGAAAAGACTTAAACAGACATTTCTCCAAAGAAGACACACAGATGACTAACAAACACATGAAAAGATGCTCAACATCACTCATTATTCGAGAAAAGCAAATCAAAACTACAATGAGATATCACCTCACACCAGTTTAAAAGTCTACAAACAATAAATGCTGGAAAGGGTGTAAAGAAAAGGGAACACTCTTGCACTGTTGATGGGAATGTAAATTGATATAGCCACTATGGAAAATGGTATGGAGATTCTTTTAAAAACTAAGAATAAAACCACCATATGACCCAGCAATCCCACTCCTAGGCATCTACCCTGAGGAAACCAAAATGGAAAGAGACACATGTATCCCATTGTTCATGCAGCACTATTTACAATAACTAGAACATGGATGCAGCCTAGATGTCCATTGACAGATGAATGGATAAAGAAGTTGTGGTACATATACACAATGGAATATGACTCAGCCATAAAAAGGAACACATTGATTCAGTTGTGATGAGGTGGATGAACCTAGAACCTATTATACAGAGTGAAGTGAGTCAGAAAGAGAAAGAGAAACATCATATTCTAATGCATATATCTAGAATCTAGAGAAATGATACTGAGGAATTTATTTACAGGGCAACAGTGGAGAAGCAGACATAGAGAATAGATTTATGGACATGGGGAGAGGGTAGGGGAGGGTGAGATGTATGGAAAGAGTAACATGGAAACTTTCATTACCATATGTAAAATAGCCAAAGGAAATTTGCTGTATGGCTCAGGAACCTCAAACAGGGGCTCTGTATCAACCTAGAGGGGTGAGATGGGTCGTGAGATGGGTGGGAGGTTCAAAAGGGAGGAGATATCTGTATACATGTGGCTGATTCATGTTGAGGTGTGACAGAAAACAACAAAAGTAAAGCAATTTTCCTTCAATAAAAAATAAATTATTTAAAAATAAATAAATAAAAACATTAGGAAATGGTGAATATGCCTAGGTCTTTGCCTCATTATCTAGGAGAATGCTATCCACAGTTGTTAAGATGCTCATTCCAGAGAATGCCACTAATTTGGAAATGGGCGGGAATGTATGATATTGAATATAGTTTAATATGGGGAATTATGAATGGCACCCCACTCCAGTACTCTTGCCTGGAAAATCCGATGGACGGAGGAACCTGGTAGGCTGCAGTCCATGGGGTTGCGAAGAGTTGGACACGACTGAGTGACTTCCCTTTCACTTTTCACTTTCATGCATTGGAGAAGAAAATGGCAACCCACTCCAGTGTTGTTGCCTGGAGAATCCCAGGGATGGGGGAGCCTGGTGGGCTGACATCTATGGGGTCGCACAGAGTCAGACACTACTGAAGCGACTTAGAAGCAGCAGCAACATGACAATTAGGTAATATTATCCATATTGGTTATACTATGGTAGCAAATAATTTGAAAGAAGGAATAAAAACAGAAAATAGGCAGAAAAAATTATTAACTGTTTTAAAAAGAGATAACAAATTGTAAAGGACTCACGTGAAAGGTAAAGGAATAGTGAATGTGAAATACTGAAGGGGAGGAAATTCAAAGGGAGAATTACTGTTAAGGAGAGGAAAAAGATATCAGAACTGGATCACAGAAATGGAATGTGGGAGGTCAGTAAATTAGGAGAACATGTACAGGATACCAAAACCCTTTGTAGGAGCACTTTTGGGGACTCGAAATCAGTTCATGTCACTCCTTCAGACAAAACCCTCAGAATAAAAGCCAGAAACTTTCAACGGACTTTTCCATGGTCTTTCCCCTGACTTCTCTACCCTTATCTCCTCTGATGCTTCTTCTTGTTCACTCATTTCTAGATATTCTGACCTCTCTTCAGGGCCTTAAACTTGGCAGGCCCACTCTATCCTATCCCAGTGCCTTCGTATAGGCTATTCCCTTTGTCCATGAGGATATGCACATGGCTCACCCTCTCTTCTCCTTCAAGTCTTTGCTCACATGTTACTATCCCAATGAGGCCTGCCATGATTTTTCTATTTAAAATTCCAATCTTTCCACCGACCACCTTGCTATATATTTTTTCGAATTGTATTTTTCACCTTCTAACAAAATGCACAGTACATACTATGTTTATCTTTTATTTAATTTCCCTTCTCCCTGAATAAGAATGTTGTAAGCACCTCGAGGGCTGGAATTTTGTCTAATTTTTTTTTCATTGATATATCTCAACCATCTAAAACAATGCCTGACTCATAGTAGGTAGCCAGTGAACATTTATGGAATGAATGAATGAATGATGGCATTGCTTGCTCTGCTAACCCCATCAGTTGGCACAAAATAATTGCTGAATATCTGAATTAAAGAATCAGTGAAACTTCATGGGCTTGACTAGAAAAATCTTACAGGTATTGAGATAAAATTTCAAGTTAACAAGAAAACATAAATCAAAACATTGTTCAAAGGCCAACTAGTTATCCCTTCCAGCTACTGGGCTTCCCAGGTGGTGCTAGTGGTAAAGAACCCTCTTGCCACTGCAGGAGGCACAAGAGATGCTGCTTTGATCCCTGGATCAGGAAGATGCCCTGGAGGAGGAAATGGCAAGGCACGCCAGTATTCTTGCCTGGAGAATCCCATGGACAGAGGAGATTGGCAGGCTACAGTCCATAACGTTACAAAGAGTCAGATATGACTGAAGCGACTTAGCATGCACGCATGCTAGGATTATCCAGCCTGGAGGGAAGGGAATTCAATCTAATTTATCTTCTTTCCATCTCAGTGATTCCAAAAATAGTCACTCAAATCTTTATTTTCATTAAATTTTAAATATTCAAACACAGTTTATAAATACTGACCATGAACATAAAAATTTTAATCTTCCAAAATAAAATGTTTTAAAATAAGGAAAATTAATGTATATAATGCATTATGCATATCAGTAAGCTAGAAGTGCTATGTTATAAAATATTCTAAAATATTTGGAAATATAGTAGCTTAAATTTAACGTGAAAAAATTAATTTTTGGCTGAAGTCAGTTTCAAAACAACCTTGATATTTTAACCTTTTCCGAAACAAGTGAATCATGTGCAATCTGACCAGATGACTTTTTTCCAGAAATGGCTCAAACTCTAGCCATGTTTCCACCATTACCTCTGGCAAGAGGGGATATTGACAAGTAATGACAGTTACTTTGACTTTGTGTTTTTGCCACAAAATTCATCTTTCTGTGTTGATCAGCATTTTATTTTCACTTGGCCATGCTGCTAAATGTGGCTAATTGGCTTTGGAGCCATGGGATTGGATCAGTCTAGGTCTTCTTATGACTTTCCTATTTAATAAGACTCAAGTTTAAGGGTACATTCATATAGATGAGTTGTGACAAGCTACAGTGATCCAAGTTTTGACATTTTATTTTTATTCTTTCTATCACCAGCTTGCAGTGGCACCAGAAATTCACCATAGCCTTGAAAGAGATCATAGTAGATAGTACTTTGACCATGGCTACATGTACGTAATTTTCAATAAGGAGGTCAGTTTTCATGCTACCTTTCTCCTAGAGAGGATGTTCCCTAACAGCCATGTCTCTTTAACTGTAAAAAACAAAGCATTGGACTATGCATCAATCCTTTGCATTTTTCAAAGAAAGGCTGTATCTTAATCACACAGCAGAAATTCTTCTAGGATATTAAGTGAAGAGTACAAAACGACAAAAAGAATAGATTTCAATATAAAAATATATTGTTGTTGTTGTTCAGTTGCTCAGTCTTGCCCAACTTTTTGCAACCCCGCGGGACTGCAGCACTCCAGGATTCCCTGTCCTTCATGATCTCTCCGAATTTGCTCAAACTCGTAATTTTGGCTTTTAGGTAACTTAGTTTTATATTAGCATAACAATTAAAACACCTGGAAAATGTCATTCTGTGCTGCTGCTTCTGTTCTTGTTGTTGTTGATGATGATGATGAATATCATTCCTATTCTTGTTAGATTCTCTTAAAAGAACACCACTTTATAGCTCTTTCTATATTCCATGTCAGCCAACCTATGGGATACTCCAAACAAAAGAGAACACACCCTCTCATGGAGAAATGGAAGGCTATGGTCAAACAAATGTGTCCTTAAGCCCAGTGATAGATTGTGAAGAGGCTGGGACAAGATAAAGGAGTAGGGGTAATGAAATACTCAAACATTTTGCCACTAATTGCAAAAACAAATGATGGAGACCTTGAATGCAAAGGACATTTCAAGGCAGTAAAAACTTGTTTAAAAACCAAAAAGTGACAGAGTCTGCATAAGTTAAAATCCCTAACAGGTCATGACACTGGAGCAATATTTCCTGTGCAACTGAAGAAGGTGATTTAGACAAGGGCTTTCTAACAAATGTGTAAGATTTCTTTTTAAAGTAAACATACTTTAGAATTTCTATTTGCAATGTTTTAAAACTAATTCAGTACAGTTTAACCCTTCGCCTTAAACCTATATTTCCTATAGCACCTTGAGTATGCCAATCATTCTTTTACCATCACAATTCTTTTAGGAATACAACCCCTAAATTTGGAGAGATACTTCTGTAAAATTTATAGGAAAAAAAGAAATATTCAGAAATGTAAACAATGCTTATCTGTAAGTGGAGAGATCACAAAAGATCATAAGAGTTTATTTTTGTGTTCCTTTCTGTATATACCAATTTTTTAAAATGTGTACTTACTATTTTCATAAATAGAAAAAGTACTGCTTAAAAAGAACTACAGTGTTCTGGGAGACCAAGAGAAAAGATCACTTGGTGGTTAGTTGATTGAATTCTAACACTGTGGCTGAGTTAGTACTTAAACCCAGTTATGTGTTCATATGTTGAAAGTCTTCGCTCATACTTTCTGTTAGTTTGTTTCAGGAATTTTTGTTGTCATTGGTCAGAGGGCATATACCTGGACTAGAATTGATCAGAAATAATTTCACTTGGTAGATAAGAAAAGGTAAATAGCTGAAATGACTGAAATGGTTTAGATTCTCTCACACATGCTGATTTCTTAGAGAAAGAGAGAGGGTAATAGAATGGTAGGATACGGACCTGCATAAACCAGGTGACTCGTCATTAACCCTTTGAAGACATAAGCTTCCCAAAGCTTTCCTCTAACGTACACTTACTGCATTCATTCCCACCTCAGTAAATGGCATTCGTTCATTCAGAAATCTAGAAGTCATTCTTGAAAACTTCTTCCTCATTCCTTACAACAAAGTCATCTTCAGCCAACTGAAGAGTAAACAAAAAGTGATATATTTATATAATGAAATATTATTCAGCCAAAAAAGGGATAAAGTAATGATACATATAACATGGATGAACCTTGCAAGCATTATGCTAAGTAAAATAAACTGAACACAAAAGGCCACATATTGTGAGGTTCTCTGTATAGAAAATATCCAGAACAGGCAAAACTATAATGAGAAAAAGCAGATAATTGGTTGCCATGAGCTGAAGGGAGGGAAGGAAAGAAGTGTACATTAGTTTGCTAGGCCTGCATAACAAAGTGTCACAGACTGGGTGGCTTAAACAACAGAATATATTTTCTCACAATTCTTGAAGCTGGGCCTCTGAGATCAAGGTATTAGCAGTGTTGATTTCTTCTGAGTCCTATATCCTTGGCTTGAACATGGATGTTTTTTCCCTCTGTCTTCATATGATCTCTCCTCTGCTCGTCTATGTCCTAATCTATTCTTCTTAGAAGGACACCGGCTATATTGAAGTATAGCCTAACACATGACCTCATTTTGCCTTAATTTCCTCTTTAAAGATTCTGTCTCCAAATACAGTCATCTTCTGAGGTACTCAGAGTTGGGATATCAACATAGGAATTTGGGGAGAGCCTAATTCAGCCCATAACAAGAAACAACTGCTCAATGGATGTGACTTTTTTTTTTTAGAGTAATGAAAATATTCTGGAACTTGATGACGGTAATGGTTGCAAACATTGTGAATATACTAAATGCAGCTTCCCTGGTGGCTCAGATGGTAAAGCATCTGCCTGCCATGCAGGAGACCATACTAAGTGCTACAGAATTGTACACTTAAAATGGTAAATTTTATGTTGTGCATATCTTACCACAGCAAAAAATCACCATCTAGTCATACTGATTTTATCTCGTAAAATGTCTTGAATCAGGGTACAACTGTCATCCTAATTCTACTATTCTAGCCCAAGAGTGAGAGTGAAAGGTGCTTAGTCATGTCTGACTCTTTGAGACCCCATGGATTGTAGCATGCCAGGCTCCTCTGTACATGGAATTCTCCAGGCCAGAATACTGGAGTGGGTAGTTGCTCCCTTCTCCAGGGGATATCCCCAACCCAAGGATCAAAGCCAGGTCTCTTGCATTGCAGGCGAACTCTTTATCATCTGAGTCATCAGGGAAGCCAAGCCACCATTATTTCTTGCATGATATATAACAATTTCTAACTATTGTTCTCCTTTCTACCTTTGTGTATGTGTATGTGTATGTGTATGTGTGTTAGTTGCTTAGTCGTGCCTGACTCTTTGTGACCCTATGGACTGTAGCCTGCCAAGCTCCTCTATCCATGGGATTCTTGAGGCAAGAATACTGGAGTGGGTTGCCATTTCCTTCTCCAGGGGATCTTCTTGACCCAGGGTTTGAACCCGGATCTCCTGCATTGCAGGCAGTTTCTTTAGCATCTGAGCTTTAGGGAAGTCCAATTGCTCTGCTTCAATTTGTTATCTGCCTTGAAGCCAGATTGGTCTTTACAAATGTGAATTAGATTATATCATTCCCCATATCAAAGCCTCTTAGTGGTTTATCATTTTATTTATAATCAAATCACAAACTTCTGGTTGTGGCTACAGGCCCATCAAGCTCAGATCTTAGCCTATATGTTAGTTTTCCTTCTCTCCTGCTGCTTAATTTGGTGTAGTCTCACTCTTAATCTTTGAGCAAGCCAGAATCATTCTCTTCTCGGTGCTTTTGCATATGCTATTCTCCTTACTCCCACTGCCCTCCCTTCATTCTTTGCCTACCTTTGTATACCTACGCCTCGGAGAAGGCGATGGCACCCCCCTCCAGTACTCTTGCCTGGAAAATCCCAGGGACGGAGGAGGCTGGTAGGCTGCAGTCCATGGGGCCGCGAACAGTCGGACACGACTGAGCGATTTCCCTTTCACTTTTCACTTTCATGCGTTGGAGAAGGAAATGGCAACCCACTCCAGTGTACTTTCCTGGAGAATCCCAGGGACGGGGGAGCCTGGTGGGCTGCCATCTATGGGGTCGCACAGAGTCAGACACGACTGAAGCGACTCAGCAGCAGCAGCAGCAGCAGCAGCAGTATACCTTCGCCGACCATCATTCTCCTCTTAACTTAAATGTCGTTTCTTCAGAGACACATTCTCTGATTTCTCCATCTAAATTATTCTCTTTTACTTTCTTAAACTTCACAGAACAATTATAATTTACTTATTTTTTATCATGAATTATTGGTCTGTTTTTTCCATCACACTGAAGCCTTATGAAGGTAGGAACAATGTTTATTTGATTAGCTGATATATTCTTAGCCCAGTATAGCATGTAATACATAGTGGGAATTAAAATTTTTATATAAAATATTATTTGAATAAATACAAATGCAGTAAGGCTGGAAGATTTCACAAGCTCTGTCCACCCAGAAAGAATGTGATTTGTAATTAAATTTATCTCATTTTCCATAATATCAATGAGAAAGCTCTCATAAACTGAGAGAATCTCACATAAAAAAATTTCACGGTGCTGTAGTGTGCTTTCAAAAACTTCCAGTAAAGCACACACTAAGGACCAACACCTGCTGAAATGGGAACAGGACTCAATAAAGAAAGAAGTGGACATTTATAAAATGTATAACAGATTTAATCAATAAAATGAAAACTTTTAAATTTTCTTTGGTAAATACATTGAAGGAAAAAAGAGAAAAGATAAAATAACTTGAAACAATAAAAAATATACCCAAGGGTATGCAATGTCAAGAAACTGTGATATAATTCTATGAATTAAAGAATAAATTCTATGAATAAAAGAAAGGGACTTCCCTGGTGGTCCACTGGTTAAGAATCTGCCTTCCAGTGCAGGGAACATGGGTTTTATCTCTGGTCAGGGAGCTGAGATCCCACACACCTTGGGGCAACTAAGATCGCACCCTGAAACTACTGAGTCCTTGTGCTGCTAGCAAAGATTCCACATGTTGCAACAAGGATCCCATTTATAACACAATAATTCAAAATAAATGTATTCAACTTTTAAAGATAGGGTAATTACTCCATTAAATAAACTTACCAAAGAATTTAAAATGTTGACAAAAACTTCAAAATTCATTTAGTTAAGCTGCGTTACAAAACCAGAAACAAAAGAACAAAAACTGGGAAGAACTATAGATTAATCTCATTTACAAACATAAAGATGAACATCTCAAGTTACATATTCACAAATTATAACATGTAACTTTTTCACAGAATAATAAAATGACTAGGATTTATTCTAGAAGTGTAATAAGTTTCACATGGAGAAATCTGTTTAGAAAATTCAATTAGATAAACACATTCAGAGAATATTATACACCTATCTTATTATAAAAAGGGTGTTTCCCATGAATCAATACCATAAATAATAAAATCAAACTAGGAATAAATAGGCTCCTCCCTAATTTAATTAAGAAAATTGTCACAAAAACTTAGCAAACATGATAACATTAAAACACTTCCCATTTAAGCTCTGATCAAAATAAGAATGCAAATAGGAAAAAGAGTATTGTCAAGGCTATATATTGTCACCCTGCTTATTTAACTTATATGCAGAGTACATCATGAGAAACGCTGGGCTGGAAGAAGCACAAGCTGGGATCAAGATCGGCGGGAGAAATATCAATAACCTCAGATATGCAGATGACACCACCCTTATGACAGAAAGTGAAGAAGAACTAAAGAGCCTCTTGATGAAAGTGAAAGAGGAGAGTGAAAAAGTTGGCTTAAAGCACAACGTTCAGAAAACGAAGATCATAGCATCTGGTCCCATCACTTCATGGGAAATAGATGGGGAAACAGTGGAATCAGTGGCTGACTTTACTTTTCTGGGCTCCAAACTCACTGCAAATGGTGACTGCAGCCATGAAATTAAAAGACGCTCACTCCTTGGAAGAAAAGTTATGACCAACCTGTATAACATATTTGGACCATAAAGAAAGCTGAGTGCTGAAAAATTGATGCTTTTGAACTGTAGTGTTGGAGAAGACTCTTGAGAGTCCCCTGGACTGGAAGGCGATCAAACCAGTCAATCCCAAAGGAAATGAAACCTGAATATTCATTGGAAGGATTGATGCTGAAGCTGAAGCTACAATACTTTGCTCACCCAATGTGAAGAGCTGACTCATTAGAGAAGACCCTGATGCTGGGAAAGATTGAAGGCAGGAGGATAAGGGGATGACAGAAGATGAGATGGTATCACTGACTCAATGGACATGATTTTGAGCAAGCTCTGGGAGTTGGTGATGGACAGGGAAGCCTGGCAGACTACATTACAAGGTAACACAGAGTCAGACACGACTGAACAACTGAACTGATCTGAGGGGATTATTTTGGCATTGTATAGCTGAGGTGATCTATGAATGACATTAAATCCCAAAATCATTTTTTAAAAGTAACAATTTTCTAAGTAAAAATTAACTATTTATGCACAATGTATGATGCAACAGCAAAGTTAAAAGGCAATTAACAGATTGGAAAATTATTTGCAACAAATATGACAAAGAAAGAGAACCATCTAAGAGTTCTTACAGTTCAATGAGGAAAAGCAAATAAACCTAAAAATGAAAAGAAACAATAGTTATAACCTGGTAGTTTTTAGAAAAAATAAAAATGGCCAGCATACATCTCAAAATATGCCTAAATTTACCAGTATTCAGGAAAAGTTAAATTAAAGCATCAATTTTTCCCCATCAGATTAACAAAACTTTAAAAATCAATGATAGCCATTGCTGACTAATATGCAAACTGGTGTTCTCATGAATTGTTGGTTTGTATATAACCTGGTCCAACCTTTCTGAGGTCAACTTGATAACATTTTTTAAACTTATGATTTAACATATTCTTTAACCAGCAATTATATCTTTAAAAATCCATGTTTGATGTCCTTGTCCTCTCCTGCAATAATGCCCTTGGCTAGATCCCCACACTTTGTGTGTGAGATAAAGACTCATATACCCAGTTCAACTAAGTATGTTCCCAAGGTCACAAGTCAGTTTCTCTCCACATGTTCAGTCACAGTTTCTCAAGCATATTCCCAGGTGGCTGGCTTAAAGAGGCTGCCAGTCTCAGCCCTATTCTATGACAGACTTGATACCCTCTCCCCACAACCATCTTCAGTTCAGTCCAGATGCTCAGTTGTGTCTGACTCATTGTGACCCCATGGACTTCGGCACACCAGCTTCCCTGTCCATCACCAGCTCCCAGAGCTTGCTCAAACCCATGCCCATCAAATTTGTGATGCCATCCAACCATCTCATCCTCTGTCTTCCCCTTCTCATCCTGCCTTCAATCTTTCCCAGCATCAGGGTCTTTTCCAATGAGTCAGTTCTTCACATTAGGTGGCCAAAGTATTGGAGTTTCAGCTGCAGCATCAGTCCTTCCAATGAATATTCAGGACTGATTTCCTTTAGGATTGACTGGTTGGATCTCCTTGCAGTCCAAGGGATTCTCAAGAATCTTCTCCAACACCACAGTTCAAAAGCATCAATTCTTCAGTGCTCAGCCTTCTTTATGGTCCAACTCTCATATCCATATATGACTACTAGAAAAACCATAGCTTTGACTAGATGGACCTTTGTTGGAAAAGTAATGTCTGTGCTTTTTAACATGCTTTCTAGGTTTGCATAGGTTTTATTCCAAGGAGCAAGCATCTTTTAATTTCATGGCTGTAGTCACCATCTGCGGTGATTTTGGAGCCCTCCAAAATAGTCTCTCGCTCCCAAGCCGCAGCCTGCCCCTCAACACCCAGAGCCCCCGGTGCACCAAGCCCAAGTGCCCATATGAACCTCTCTGCCCCAACTGAGGGCAAGACTATCTTGAGGCCAGAAGATGCAGAAGGCAGAGTATGAAGTGGAATGAATGCTCCTGTTCTGAGAAGCACACTTGTAACTGCATCTTTTGGAATCTTTTTGGGGGGCAGGGATTTCTGTACTTTTATTTCAGAGATTCTCTGGTCACAGGTTTTCCCCAGGGAAATTCTGAGAAATTTGCAGTTTCTTACCAGATGAAACATGGAAATTTTGCCCTTAGTTCCACGCATCCCCACATCTCCTTCGCCCCCCCCCCACCCTTTTTTAGTTTTAATTTATTGGTTAAACTTATGGTGGCAATCGGTGAGGTGTGTCAAAGAGTGTACAGATGTATGTGTGTATATTGTATGTATGCTAACATATTACTGAAGGACACATTTTAATAAATAAAAATTTCTGTCGTAAAAAAAAAAAAAAAAAAAAAAAAAAATAGTCTCTCAATGTTTCCATTGTTTCTGCATCTATATGTTACGAAATAATGGGACCAGATGCCATGATCTTAGTTTTCTGAATGTTGAGCTTTGAGACAACTTTTTCACTCTCATCTTTCACTTTCATCAACAGGTTATTTAGTTCTTCTTTGCTTTCTGCCATAAGGGTGGTGTCATCTGCATATCTGAGGTTATTGATATTTGTCCTGATATTTGATTCCAGCTTGTGCTTCATTCAGGCTGGCATTTCGCATGACATACTCTGCATGCAAGTTAAACAAGCAGGGTGACAACATACAAACCTGACGTACTCCTTTCCCAGTTTGGAACTAGGCTGTTGTTTCATTTCCGGTTCTAACTGTTGCTTCTTGACCTGCATACAGATTTCTCAAGAGGCAGATAAGGTGGCCTCGTATTCCAATCTCTTTAAGAATTTTCCACAATTTGTTGTGATCCCCACAGTCACAGGCTTTGGCATAGTCAAGGCAGTAGAAGTAGATGTTTTTCTGAAACTCTCTTGCTTTTTATATGATGCAACGTATGTTGACAATTTGATCTCTGGTTCCTCTACCTTTTCTAAATCCAGCTTGAACATCTGGAATTTCTCAGTTCACATACTGTAGAAGCCTGGTTTGGAGAATTTTAAGCCTTACTTTGCTAGTGCTTGAGATGAGTGCAATTGTGCAGTAGTTTGAACATTCTTTGGCATTGCCATTCTTTGGAATTGGACTGAAAACTGACCTTTTCCAGTGCTGTGGCCACTACTGAGTTTTCCAGATTTGCTGGCATATTGAGTGCAGCACTTTCACAGCATCATCTTTTAGGATTTGAAATAGCTTAACTGGAATTCCATCACCTCCACTAGCTTTGTTCATAGTGATGCTTCCTAAGGCCAACTTGACTTTGCATTCCAGGATGTCTGGCTCTAGGTTAGTGATCACACCATCGTGGTTATCTGGATCATAAAGATCTTTTTTGTATAGTTCTTCTGTGTATTCTTGCCATCTCTTCTTAATATCTTCTGCTTCTTTTAGGTCCAGACCATTTCTGTCCTTTTTTCATCTTTGTATGAGATGTTCCCTTGGAATCACTAATTTTCTTGAAGAGATCTCTAATCTTTCCCATTCTGTTGTTTTCCTCTATTTCTTTGCACTGATCACTGAGGAAGGCTTTCTTATCCCTCCTTGCTATTCTTAGGAACTCTAAGTTCTTAGAAACTCTACTGCATTTAGATGGGTATATCTTTCCTTTTCTCCATTGCCTTTTGCTTCTCTTCTATTCACAGCTGTTTGTAAGACCTCCTCAGACAACCATTTTGCCTTTTTGGATTTCTTTTTCTTGGGGATTGTCTTGGTCACTGCCTCCTATACAATGTCATGAACCTCTGTCCATAGTTCTTCAGGCACTCTTTCAGATCTAATCCTTTGAATCTATTTGTCACTTCCACTGTATAATCATAAAGTATTTGACTTAGGTCATACCTGAATGGTCTAGTGGTTTTCCATACTTTCTTCAATTTAAGTCTCAATTTGGCAATAAGGAGTTCATGATCTGAGCCACAGTAAGCTCCTAGTCTTGTTTTTGCTGACTGTATAGAGCTTCTCCATCTTTGGCTGTAAAGAATATAATCAGTCTGATTTCGGTGTTGACCATCTAGTGATGTCCATGTGTAGAGTCTTCTCTTGTGTTGTTGGAAAAGAATGTTTGCTATGACCAGTGCTTCTGTTGGCAAAACTCTGTTAGCCTTTGCCCTGCTTCATTTTGTACTCGAAAGCCAAATTTGCCTGTTACTCCAGGTATCTCTTGACTTCCTACTTTTGCATTCCAGTCCCCTATAATGAAAAGAACATCTTTTGGGGATGTTAGTTCTAGAAGGTCTTGTAGGTCTTCAGAGAGCCATTCAACTTCAGCTTCTTCAGCATTACTGGTTGGGGCATAGGGTTGCTGTGATATTGAGTGGTTTGCCTTGGAAGTGAATAGAGATCATTCTGTTGTTTTGGAGATTGCACACAAGTACTGCATTTCAGACTCTTTTGTTGACTCTGAGGGGTACTCCATTTCTTCTAAGGGATTCTTGCCCACAGTAGTAGATATAATGGTCATCTGAGTTAAATTCACCCATTCCAGTCCATTTTAGTTCGCTGACTCCTAAAATATCAGTGTTCATTCTTGCCATCTCCTGTTTGACCACTTCCAATGTGCCTTGATTCATGAACCTAACATTCCAGGTTCTTATGCAATACTGTTCTTTACAGCATTGGACTTTACTTCCATCACTAGTCACATCCACAACTGGACATTGTTTTCACTTGGCTTCATCTCTTCATTCTTTCTGGAGTTATTTCTCCACTCTTCTCCAGTAGCATGTTGGGCACCTACCATCCTGGGGAGTTCATCTTTCTGTGGCCTATCTTTTTGCCTTTTCATACTATTCATGGGGTTCTCAAGGCAAGAATACTGAAGTGGTTTGCCATTCCCTTCTCCAGTGGACACATTTTTTTAGACCTCTCCACCATGAGCTGTCCATCTTGGGTGGCTCTACATGGCATGGCTCCTAGTTTCACTGAGTTAGACAAGACTGTGGTCCGTGTGATCAGTTTTTATTAGTTTCCTGTGACTGTGGTTTTCATTCTGTCACCGTCTGATTGGTAAGGATAAGAGGCTTATGGAAGCTTCCTGATGGGAGAGACTGACTGTGGATGAAACTAGGTCTTTTCTGATGGTGAGGCCATTCTCAGTAAATCTTTAATCCAATTTTCTGTTGATGCTCAGGTTTGTGTTCCCTCCCTGTTGCTTGACCTGAGACCAAACTATGGTGGAGGTAATGAAGATAATGGTGACTTCCTTCAAAAGGTTCCATGCATGCACTGCTGCACTCAGTGCCCTGACCCTGTAGCAAGCCACTGCTGACTCATGCCTCTGCCAGGGACTCCTGGAGACTCATGGACAAGTCCGGGTCAGTCTCTTGTGGCGTCACTGCTCCTTTCTCCTGGGTCCTGGTCTGCTCAAGGTTTGTTTGTGCCCTCTAAGAGTCTGTTTCCTCAGTCTTGTGTAATTTCTGTAATCAATTCCCACTGGTCTCCAAAGTTATATTCCCTGAGGGTTCTCAGTCCCTTTGTCAGACCCCCAGGTTGAGAAATCTGTTGTGTGTCCTAGCACTTTCTTAACAGTGTGAGAATTTATTTGGTATAATTGTTCTGAATTTTGTGGGTTGTCTGCTCAGCGGCTCTATGGTGGGGTTAATGGTGACTTTCTCCAAGAGGGCTTATGCCACACCAAGGATTGCTGCACCCAGAGCCCCTGCCCCTGCAGCAGGTAACCTGAGCCATACCCCCACAGGAGATACTCAAACACTCAGAGGCAGGTCTGGCTCAGTCTCTGTAGGGTCTCCTGATGCACACAAGGTTTTGTTTGAGCCCTCCGAGTGTCTCTGGCAGGTATGGGCTTTGATTCTAAATGTAATTTTGCACCTCCTACCATCTTGCTGGGGCTTCTCCTTTGCCCTTGGACATGGGGTATCTTTTTTTGGTGGGATCCAACTTTTCCTGCCAATGGTTGTTCAGAAGCAAGATGTAATTTTGGAGTTCTTGCAGGAGAAGTGTGCTTGTCCTTCTACTCCACTATTTTGAAGAAAAGGGGGCTCCCCTTGTGGCTCAGCTGGTAAAGAATACATCTGCAATGTGGGAGACCTGGATTCGATCCCTGGGTTGGGAAGATCCTGTGGAGAAGGGAAAGGCTACCCACCCCAGTATTCTGGCCTGGAGAATTCCATGGACTGTGCAACAGAGTCCAGGTCACAAAGAGTCAGACAACTGAGAGGCATTGGTTTTTCCAGTAGTCATGTATGGATGTGAGAGTTGGATTGTGAAGAAAGCTGAGCACTGAAGAATCGATGCTTTTGAACTGAGGTGTTGGAGAAGACTCTTGAGAGTCCCTTGGACTGCAAGGAGATCCAACCAGTCCATTCTGAAGGAGATCAGCCCTGGGATTTCTTTGGAGGGAATGATGCTAAAGCTGAAACTCCAGTACTTTGGACACCTGATGCAAAGAGTTGACTCATTGGAAAAGACTCTGATGCTGGGAGGGATTGGGGGCAGGAGGAGAAGGGGACGACCGGGGATGAGATGGCTGGATGGCATCACGGACTCGATGGACGTGAGTCTGAGTGAACTCCAGGAGTTGGTGATGGACAGGGAGGCCTGGTGTGCTACGATTCATGGGGTCGCAAAGAGTAGGACATGACTGAGCGACTGAACTGAACTGAACTTAGAGGCATTCACTTTCACAATCATCTTGGCAAAAGGCAAATAACTCAATTGCCTTCTGTGTTCCAGAAAGTTAGAGAAATGAGTGAAGCAGGGAGAGTAATAATATATATGTGAGTGGTAGGCTTTTGAGAAAACTGCAGAAAATGTGCACTGGCCAATGTAATTCATATTTATATGTGAAATATTCTAACTGATAAACAGTTCACTAAGTTTTATTGGTTCTCTACCTTAAAACAAAAAAACAGCTTAGCTCATAAGCAATTTATTGATAAGCCTTAGCCACCAGTCCAGTATTATCCACATTTGTTGTTAGTTTCCCATGGTAGCTCCTGGTGTCCTAACCTGCCCATGCATCTTCAGTAGGACCATCACAATCCATCAGAGGCTGTAGAAATATTCCTCCAAAAGCAAACAGTCTGATTACGGTCACTGCAAAGGCCTCCTTGGTTCCACTGTAGATACGCACCTCTTCCCCAGTGATAAGTTCTGCATACCAAAGGGATAGAGTGGTGGTGAATACCTTTAGTCAAGCAACTTAAAGATCCTGGCACTCTTCTCTTAGACAAGAGTACCTGTTCATTTTTCACCACAAAGTCACTCAAGTGATGCTTACCAGAACAAAGAAAATCTGTGCTCTCTCTCTCCCTCCAGAAAGAGATGCGTCTGGTATATCATACACTGAAAAACTCAAATTAGTTCTGTCTACTAATCCCCCAAACACATGATGACTGTTGTAAAAACCATTTAAAGAAATGTGGAAATATATAGCAAATATAAAATGTGTTCTGCTTTCTTATAGAGAAAGAGTTAAGAGACAACAACCTTCAACTTAAAGAAGAAGGTTACTTTATCCAGTTGAGAGAGTAGACACTGTTTTCACAGAGTAATGAACTACATTTTTTCTGCCACACAGAATTCTGATGCTGTCAAGTATGGTATGACAGATGATCTTATTTAAAATTATATTTTACAAAGCAAAATAGATATAGCTCAGTAACTCTGCATCTAATTGACTTAATTGCCTCATTCATCACCTGACTTAAGTGAGCTGATGTTTTCTACTCTGCTTCACCCATGTAATTCTTGTAATAAAAGGGCTGAGACATGGTGCCAGGCATGAGCGAGAAATCATCTCTCCCGAGAAAAGATATCATTGGAGTAATGTTGGCTTTGGGTTCCAGTTTATTGAAAAATCAATGTCCATTTGTGCGACCAACACATATGGCTTTCTTCCAGCCTGATGATGGCTTTGGGAGGCTGGCTATCACCTAATGAAGTCAGATCAGCTTACCCAGCACCCGAGTTACAATTGGCAAAGTGACTTTGTCATTAAAACCCAGTTTATCATTCCTGTTGGTGTTTTTCTTCCCATTTCAAACCCTCCTATCCGTTTCTCCTGAACCCACAGTATTGTTTTTCTCTCTGTAGATAACAGACCAATGGCTCCAAATTTTAACATTTCAAGGGGATTCAGTATGATGTTTGGTGCTCATAGGATAAACAACTTCCCACGTGTCTGTGTCTTTCATTAGAGGCAGGAAAATAGTCTTATAAATACATATACAGTCCTACTTAGTCATGACTCAAAATAGACATTTTTATAAGTCAGAGCTAGCGTTGTAACAGGCTCCACTGAAATTTGTCAGCTTAGCTGTCTTGAGTAAATCAACAAGGTTAGTTTTGTCTAATGTGTTGGTATGTTCCAATAAACAGAGTCCAGATGACATTTTACAAAGGCTTTAAAAATTAATTACCAGTAAAGTAATACCATCTCCCCATTTATTAAATGCAGTGGCAATCTAAATTGCAAATGCTGGTTCCCCCCCACCCCCACAATGTTCTCTTTCTCTTGAGAATACCCCTAGAGTGATAGTCACTGGCAACAGAAGCTCTGGCAAAGCAGTGGGTTTTTTCTCCCTGAAATCTGCCAAGAGTAACAAATAATTCTGTTAGGAAGTGCTAGCTTAGCCACTAATCATGGTGACATGGTTCTTACTTGAGCGGACCATGTGAATACCTCCCTTTCTATTAGTTTGAAAGGTTTTGATTACAGGTAACAAAAACTAACTGGTTAGTGTTAGGAAAAAGGGGGAAAATAAGTATATAAATTTGCAAGGATACTGAGGATGTCACAGAAGCAATGTGAGGATAGAGAACCAGGCATAGAGACTGGGTATGAATGAAGGCACTTCCGTACTTTTATGCCAAGAGAGAGGAAGCCAGGGTCTTTTAACCAAGCAGGATGGTCTAGAGTTGCTGCTGCATGTAGGACATCATTGATGCTGCTGTTGCTGCTATGAATGAATCTAAATGTCACTTTGGTTTTGTGTCCCTCACTACAGAGTCACTGTCCCATGTTGGAGCCTCTGGTTGATTGAGACTGGGACATTTGCGCCTGTTCTGTCAGATGCCACTCCAAAGAAAAAAGAAAGATCATTGGATGGTACTCCAATGATCTCTGGTTTCTCGCTAGAAAAGGGTGTTGATGGGGAACTGCCTTATATGATAAATGTCCTCTACACTCAGAAGATGAGCACCTGAACTAGAAGACGTGGATGAAACCTGCCAACCTTCCAGCATATGCTTAGAACCCTTAGAACTTGGGGTCAAAATAAGATGATAGAAACAGAGTATACGGTCATTTGTGCTTGGCATTCCTAAAGAACTGAAATCTGAAATAAGTACCTAAAGTTTGCAATGATTACAGCAGGTCTGAATGGGTAAGTATTATAAACTGGAGAAGTGATCCATGGCATGGACATTTCAAGGTCATGAAAGTCTTGACCAATGAGGAAATGTAGTCTACTGAGAGTCATGTAAAAAATCTTACCTAAAGAGACATGTAAATGATTCCTGTAGAAAACATAGGAAATAGGAAAAAAAAAAGCAGAGGAATAAGCTGGTTAGGAAGTAGAGTCTCCAATAAAAATCTCTAAGTTAGGATGAAATATAAATTCTCTCCTTCTTGAAATACTCTTGCCTTAGCCGACTTGGGCTCTATAACAAAATGCCATAGATTAATTGACTTAAAGAACAGAAATGTATTTTCCTACAGTTCTGGAAGCTGAAAGTCCAAGATTAAGTTGCTGATAGTTTTCATTCCTGATGAGAACACTCTTTCTGGCTTTTAGAGGTTAACCATCTCACTGTCATCATCATCAGATGGTCAGTACCAAAATCAGATTGATTATATTCTTTGCAGCCAAAGATGAAGAAGCTCTATACAATCATCAAAAATAATGCCTGGAGCTGACTATGGCTCAGATCATGATGACCTTACTGCAAAATTCAGGCTGAAATTGAAGAAAGTATGGAAAACCATTAGGCCACTAAGGTATGACCTAAATCATATCTGTTATGATTACACAGTAAAGATGATGAATAGATTCAAGAGACTAGATATTTTGACTAGTATATCAAGAGACTAGTATATTTTTCTTTCTGGCTTACTTGACTCTATTTAATAGGCTCCATTTTCATCCACCTCATTAGAACTGATTCAAATGTATTCTTTTTAATGGTTGAGTAATACTCCATTGTGTAAGCCAGAAAGAAAAACACCAATACAGTATACTAACACATATATATGGAATTTAGAAAGATGGTAATGATAACCCTCTATGCAAGACAGCAAAAGAGACACAGATGTATAGAACGGAACTTTAGACTCTGTGGGAGAGAGAGAAGTTGGGATGATTTGGGAGAATGGCATTGAAACATGTATACTATCAGGTAAGAAATGAATCGCCAGTCTATGTTCAATACAGGATACAGGGTGCTTGGGGCTGGTGCACGGGATGATCCAGAGAGATGATATGGAGTGGGAGGTGGGAGGGGGTTCAGGATCGGGAACTCATGTACACCCGTGGCAGATTCATGTCAATGTACGGCAAAACCAATACAGTATTGTAAAGCAAAATAAAGTAAAAATAAAAATTAAAAAAAAAAGAGAGAGAGAGTAGTATATCTGGTAGTCTTGTAGATTGCCTGAAGAACTGTGTACAGAGGCATATAACATTGTACAGGAGGTGATGGAAAAAAAAAATATCCCAAGGAAAAATAAATGCAAGAGGGCAGAGTGGTTGTCTGAGGAAGCCTTACAAATAGCTAAGGAAAGAGAGGTGAAAGGTAAAGGAGAAAGGGAAAGATATACCCAGCTGAAGGCAGAGTCCCAGAGAATCTCAAGGAGACTTAAGAAAGCCTTCTTAAGTGAACAATACAAAGAAATAGAGGAAAGCAGTAGAATGGGAAAGACTGGAGATCTCAAGAAAATTGGAGATACCAAAGGAACATTTCATGCAAATACAGGCACAATAAAGGACAGAAATGGCAAGGATCTAACAGAAGCAGAAGAGATTAAGAAGAGGTGGCAAGAATACACAAAAGAACTATACAAAAAGTCTGATGACCCGGATAAAACATGATTGTGCGGTCACTCACCTAGAGCCAGGCATCTTGGAGTGTAAAGTGAAGTGGGCCTTAGGAAAGCATTGCTATGAACAAATCTAGTGGAGGTGACAGAATTCCAGTGGAGCTATTGTGCTGTGCTTAGTCCTGTTCAACTCTTTGTGTCCCCATAGACCATAGAGCCCCAGACTCCTCTCTTCATGGGGATTCTCCAGGCAAGAATACAGAAGTAGGTTGCCATGCCCTTCTCCAGGGAATCTGCCCAATCCAGGGATTGAACCCAGGTTTCTCACCTTGCAGGCAGATTCTTTACCAGCTGAGCCACTAGGAAAACCCAAGAATACTGGAGTGGGTAGTATATCCTTTCTCTAGGGGATCTTCCCAACCCAGGAATCAAACCAGGGTCTGCTGCATTGCAGGCAGATTCTTTACCAGCTGAGTTACCAGGGAAGCCCCCAATGGAGCTATTTCAAATCCTAAATGGTGCTGTTGTTAAAGTGCTGCCCTTAAAATGTTAGCAAATTTGTTAAGCTCAGCAGCGGCCACAGGACTGGAAAAGGTCAGTTTTCATCCCAATCCTAAAGAAGGGCAATGCACAAGAATGTTCAAACATACAATTGCATATGCCAAAGAATGTTCGAATACATAGTTCATAAGCTAGCAAGGCAATATTCAAAATCCTTCAAGCTAGGTTTTAGCAGTATGTGAACCAAGAACTTCCAGATGTACAAACTGGGTTTAGAAAAGGCAGAGGAACCAGAGATCAAATTGCCAACATTCATTAGATAATAGAGAAAGCAAAGGAATCCCAAAAACATCTGCTTCTGCTTCATTGACTACGCTAAAAACTTTGACTGCGTGGATCACAGCAAACTGTGGAAAATTCTTAAAGAGATGGGAATACCAGAACACCTTACTGTCTCCTGAGAAACCTGTATGCAGGTAAAGAAGCAATAGTTAGAACTGAACATGGGACAACAGACTGCTTCCAAATTGGGAAAGGAGTATGTCAAGGCTGTATGTTGTCACCCTGTTTATTCAACTTACATGCTAGTACATCATGCAAAATCCCAGACTGGATGAATCACAAGCTGGGATCAAGGTTACCAGGACAAATATCAACAACCTCAAATATGCAGATGTTACCACTCTAATGGCTGAAAGCAAAGAGGAACTAAAAAGCCTCTTGATGAAAGTGAAAGAGGAGAGTGAAAAAGCTAGCTTAAAACTCAACATTCAAAAAACTAAGATCATAGCATCTGGTCCCAACACTTCATGGCAAATAAATGGGGAAACATTGGAAAATGGGAGATTTTATTTTCTTAGGCCCCACAATCACTGTGCATGGTGACTGCAGCCATGAAATTAAAAGATGCTTGCTCCTTGGAAGAAAAGTTATGACAAATTTAGCATATTAAAAAGCAGAGACATCACTTTGGTGACAAAGTTTTGCATAATCAAAGCTATGGTTTTTCTAGTAATCATGTATGGATGTGAAAGTTGGACCATAAAGAGAGCTGAGCACCGAAGAATTGATGCTTTTGAGTTGTGGTGCTGGGAAAGGCTCTTTAATGTCCCTTGGACAGCAGGGAGATCAAACCAGTCATTCCTAAAGGAAATCAGTCCTGAATATTCATTGGAAGGACTGCTTCTGAAGCTGAAGTTCCAACACTTTGGCCACCTGATACGAAGAGCCAACTCACTGGAAAGATCTGATGCTGGGAAAGATTGAGGGCAAGAGGAGAAAGGGATGACAGAGGGTAAGATGTTGTATGGCATCACTGACTCAGTGGACATGAGTTTGAGCAAGCTCCAGGAGATAGTGAAGGACAAGGAAGCCTGGCTTGCTGCAGTCCATGGGGTTGCAAAGAATTGGACATGCCTTAGTGACTGAACAACAACAAATCTCATGTGTCTTCACATGACCTCCTCTTTGTTCAAATTCAGGGGAGAAAAAGAAAAGTTCTGGTGTCTCTCATCTTATAAAAGCGCTAATCCCATCTGATGCTCCACCTTCATGACCCCATCTAAATCTGATTACTTCCCAAGGCCCCGCCTCCAGATCCCATTACACTGGGGATTAGGACTTCAGCGTGTGGATTTTCTTAAGACATACTCAGCCTAAAACTTTTTCAGGGTGCCGCACCTTCATGGTTATCCTCCTGTCTCACTGACAACTCTTGTTCTGTTTGCTTTCAATTGTTATCCATTCTCACTTGCATTCCTCTCTTTCTATTCTTCTTGCTATTCCTGAATGATCTTATCCATGCCCGCATTTAATAAACACTGAGGAGCAGATGTCTCATGAATCATCACTATACCACACTTCTAATTTTTAAGTTTGGTCTAATCCACAAAATTACTTATTTGATATCATTTCTTGGGATATTAATGATACTTCAAAATGAAAATATCAAAACTGAACTTATAACCTTCTCCTTTCACCACCTCAAAACCCCCTAACCAGCATACATATATACATACATGCATGTATATATGTATAAATACCCAATCTTTTTCAGCATTTTGTGTTACCATGATGGTACCACTGTGAATCACATTGCAAATTTACATTTATTAGCATGATTAGTTTATTATCAGTTAATAAACTAATAAACCTGTTAGTTTATTAGTCAGTCAAGATAGTTACTTTACATCTCCTAACTGCTCCAACATTGTTCAAAACTCTGGGCAAACAGCTGTCAATCAGACAGGCAGAGCCTCCACTATGTTAACAATATGATACAATGATGTGCTGGCCTTAGATGCTCAGATGTGTTCAACTCTTTGTGACCCTGTGGACTGTAGCCCAAAGGCTCCTCTCTCCATGGCAAGAATATTGGGGTGGGTTGCCATTTCCTCCTCCAGGGGACCTTCCCAACCCAGGGATCAAACCCATGTGTCTTGTGTCTCCTACTTTGGCAGGTGGATTCTTTACCGCTGAGCCACCTGGGAAGCCATGATATAGTAATGGAATACATAAAATAAAAAATAAATAGAGTAATGTGGTAGAGTGTGACTGAAAGGCTGATATAGCTAGAGGATCCCACTGGGAAAAGGTACCATATGATTTGAGATGTGGATGATGAAAAAATGACCTTGTTGAGACAGCATGTTCAAGCAGAATGAGCAATTCTAAAGGTCTTGAGATGGAGATGAGTTTCACATGTTCCTGAAGCTAAAGGTAAACCAGTGTGACTGGAGTATAGTGTAAGAGAGGGGTAATGGGGGAGGTGGGGCTAGGGATTTCTGTAAAACAATGATAATCATATTAGATAGAATAAGAAAGAATTAAAACAAACAAAAAAAGAGAGTGGACTTGGCAGTTGAAGGAAAATACTGACTTTTTATTGTACTTCCTGAAACATAAGGGAAAGAGAACTGGCTTGGTATATCCTCAGTCTTGAAATCTTCTTTCATACTGTTTGGAGGCAGATGTGGGCCTTTATATGTCTCTAAAGACACTCCATGCTAAAAGGACAAAAACTGATGTGTTCAGAAAATTGTGAGGACTGGAAATTTTGGTTAATATGTTCCTTGTATACAAAGGATTGAACATAGTAATTCTATTGACATCTAATTGCTGGCATGTGCAGGCTGATAAGTGTTACCAAATGCCTTCCAAAATAAGTGTGGGATGGTGTAGACAGAAACATTTCGCTATTGGCTAAATGGTGAAAGCAGTAATCTTTTAAGAGAATTATTCTCACAGGCTGGATGCTAATTTGATTTTATGTGCATGTCAAGAAGCCAATCAATGACAAGTTTGTAGTGAAACAGCAGAGCAAAGAATAATATACGAAGTAGATTGGAGTCACATGTAGAAAACATTTGACCTTATTACTGAAAATATCTAGTTAAATGAACATACTTTTTACCAGTTTGGCACCCATAAACTTCAATAGAGTATCTTCAATTTCATTGTGAACATGTACATGTATGTACATGTAAAAATTTTTTAAACTAAAGAAAATCAACATTATAACTTCATAACCTTAAATTTTTTATTGAAGTGAAATTTATGTAATACAAGCTTAACAATTTTAAAGTGTGTATTTCAGTGACATTTAATATGTTCACAATGTTTTGTAATTACCACTATCTTGTTTGAAACTATATAGTTCCCAAAATTGAAAACAACCCAAACGTCCATCAGTGGATAAATGAATAAACAAAATGTGATATATCCATATGATTGAATATTATTCAGCCATAAAAGTTGAAGTACTGATACAACCAGCAATGTGGATAAACTTAGTAAGCATGCTAAGTGGGAAAAAAAAAACCAGATACAACAGGTCACATATTATATAGTCCAGAGTAGGCAAATCCATAGAAACTTTATAATTTCTTATATTATGAGTGATATCTGATTTTTCCTGTAAGAATTGTGTACAGAGTCTGTACTTACTCATTGGTTTTATCAGTCCATAACATAGAAAGCCCACTGAATCAGTTAAGCTTTTTATCAGATTATCAGAGAAGTAAGATGACCAGGATAAGTATATGTGTATCTGTAAGTATATGCACATATGTGCTAACTCACTGCAGCCATGTCTGACTCTTTGTGACCCTATGGACTGTAGCCCACCAGGCTCCTCTGTCCATGGGATTCTCCAGGCAAGAATGTGGAGTGGGTTGCCATTTCCTCCTCCAGGGGAATCTTCCCAACCCAGGGATTGAACCCACATCTGCATTGGCAGCCGCGTTCTTTACCACTAGCGCCACCTGGGAAGTTTAGCCATATATATATATATATATATATATATATATATATATAGGCATTGATCATAAAGGTTAATCTTATATAACTATTGAAACAGAAGAAACAATGCATGTGAGGTTTAGTGTCTGAGTCTATGATGGAACCTGATACCACAGGCAGATGTTTGGGAAGGGAAGATGGCTGTGGAGTGAAGAAAAGCCAGTTGCCTGTGCAAATGCAACAGGCCAAACTGCAACCCCCAAGCCTGAATTGGGACCCTCAAGAATGAACTGGAACATGTATTGGTTCCTTATTGCCTCCAAGTTTCAAACTTTGATGCTAAGGGTTTTCATCAGGAGAAGCCGATGCCCCTTTGTCACACTGCCAAACACAAAACTGGGCTGAGAGTTGGAGAACTCGGAACAGGAGATTCGATAGAATCTGGAGGAGTTAAGCCCCTGGCTGCTGCCACTGTCCAACCAAGAAGCCAGGAGGCAACACCACTGGCAGGAGCTGCAACAGTACCTAGTCTGCACCAACCTTCTCAGCTCCAGAAGCCAGCTAGGCTTTCCTTCACACTTCTGAGCCTGGGCTTGAGCTGACTGCATGAGGGAAAGGTGGATTCTGGGAAATGTCCCAGCTTAGCTAAATTGACACAACACAAATCTCCCACAACTGCCAGGAATGCTTATGGCAGAAATGAGTAAAAAAGTGCAAGAAACAATGCTTCAGCAAGCATTTTTGTGCCTTTTTTGCCTGCAGAGTGAGCGAGAAGTATTTTCTAAGACCAGAAAATGGATTGTGCACTCAACTAGCAATGTTGTTTCATTATATCTTCACTAGACCCCTATGACATAATTTTTATTTTATACATTTTATAATTATGATTTTTATTACCATGACAAAGATGAAGTGACAGGTGCACAGATTGTCAAATAGCAATAGGTACTTAGCCTCCATAACAAATAACCCAGCTAGAAAACCAGATTTAGATTTATCCCATTATAAAGCCCATGCTACGTCTACTGTATCACACTGCCCCCAGTTGGCTCACTTTGACCTCCATTTTGTGTATAGTGAAGTTTTCTGCTTCTTCCTCCTGTTTCTATCTTTTTCCTTGCCTCTCCTCTGCCAAAAAAAAGCTGGGGGGGGGGGTGCGGGGGAGGAAGCATCCTTTTCCTCCCACTACTGTTATTATGGATGATCCAGCTTTTTCAGTGATGTGCCCATCAAACATGTTATGAAGCTCAACATCAGAAAATAGGGCCTTTCCTTTTATTCTCTAAGTATATTATTCTATCCGTCTTGGTCTCTGTGCTCTGGCCTCTGCTATAGAATACATGTCCATCTCCTACTACCAATAAACTACCATGAAAAATCAGGAATCTTTGTCTGTTTGTTTGTTGATGAGTCATACAAATCTCCGTCAAAAAGTATGTCATTTTGCCGTGACCAAATACTTGATACTATCACAAAAAGGCTTAATATATGCTTCATATGGCAAAGAAGATCAGATTAAAGAATTGTGTACATCATTTGCCTAAGATGAGGTATAAAATGTTAGTAGCTAATGTTTTTAGCATTTTAGAGCCATGGACATGGTTCTGAGCTATGAGTTTTATATAAATTCTCTTTTTAACCTAAGTGAACACCCAATGGAAGACGTGATTATATCCTGAGATTTCTTTTAATTAAAAAATGATCTGAGACTTAAACAAGTTGCAAAAACCTGCTGAAGGACACAGATAGTTAGATCCATCTGATCTCAGAGCTTGATCTTAATTATTATGAAAAGTTAAACTATGAAATCATAAAAGGTTTAAAAACTTTCCAGAAAATCCTCTCTATTGTTTAACAAATATCCACCAAGGCCCTTCTAAGTATTCAAGTAATAACAGCAGGTTAAAAACACCATAGCATGGGATATAATAAGAAATAGATGGGAATACCAGGCCACCTGACCTGCCTCTTGAGAAATCTGTATGCAAGTCAGGAAGCAACAGTTAGAACTGGACATGGAAGAACAAACCAGTTCCAAATAGGAAAAGGAGTATGTCAAGGCTGTATATTGTTAGCCTGCTTATTTAACTTATATGCAGAGTACATCATGAGAAACGCTGGGCTGGATTAAACAAAAGCTGGAATCAAGATTGCTCGGAGAAATACCAATAATCTCAGATATGCAGATGACACCACCCTTATAGCGGAAAGTGAAGAAGAACTAAAGAAACTCTTGATGAAAGTGAAAGAGGGGAATGAAAAAGTTGACTTAAAGCTCAACATTCAGAAAACGAAGATCATGGCATCTGGTCCCATCACTTCATAACAAACAGATGGGGAGACAGTGGCTGACTATTTTGGGGGGGTTCCAAAATCACTGCAGATGGTGACTGAAGCCATGAAATTAAAAGATGCTTACTCTTTGGAAGGAAAGTTATGACCAACCTAGACAGCTTATTAAAAAGCAGAAACATTACTTTGCCAACTAAGGTCTGTCTAGTCAAGGCTATGGTTTTTCCAGTAGTCATGTATGGATGTGAGAGTTGGACTATAAAGAACGCTGAGCGCCAAAGAATTGATGCTTTTGAACTGTGGTGTTAGAGAAGACTCTTGAGAGTCCCTTGGACTGCAAGGAGATCCAACCAGTTCATCCTAAAGGAAATCAGTCCTGAGTGTTCATTAGAAGGACTGATGTTGAAGCTGAAACTCTAATACTTTGGCCACCTGATGTGAAGAACTGACTCACTGGAAAAGACCCAGATGCTGGGAAAGATTTAGAGCAGGAGGAGAAGGGGATGACAGAGGATGAGAAGGTTGGATGGCATCACCGACTCAGTGGACATGAGTTTGGGTAAACTCCAGGAGTTGGTAATGGACAGAGAGGCCTGGCGTGCTGCAGTCCATGGTGTTGCGAAGAGTCGGACACGACTTAGTGACTGAACTGATCTGACAATCATAAGAAATTTTTTGTATTCTAATAGCTGTCTTTAAAGTTAGTTTCTGAAAGTAACATTTGATGAAAGCCTTTTTGAAGGGTCTCACCAAAAGTTTGCTGATTTTGTTTCAGTAGGCAGGACTTAAGCAAGTCTTACAACTGCAGGTTTAATTGACTGAAGTTTTTGAATTCACGTTTTCTCTGCAAAATTTATGTACACAAAACAAGCTACCAAAAAATAAAAGGTTTTATTTTCATTAATTTTACCTCTTTGTTGCAGTGCACTGTGAAGATAGGGACCACAGAATGAGACTCCAACTTACAGTAGCAAAATACTCATGGGGAGTTCTGCTGCTAGTACAGCAGATCCTCTCTCCGACTAGTTTCTTTTGTGCTTTTGCTATTTGTGCTATCATTTCCACTCTCTCTTTTATAATATTGTTTTTTCCTTTTAATCTTAGATCTTTAATGTTTCTACAATGGAAAGTCTATGAACTTCTACTGAAGTGGGAAATTACATTACTTAGAGAATGCAGAGCACAACAATGCTGGAGACCTGGCCAATGTGATCTTCTCTAAGGTCTGTTATCTATTTGTTCTTCCACACCACACATCAGATTCTTGATGGAAATTGCCAGTGGATTGCCAATCCACTCTGTCTAGGATTCTACCAGAGTGATTGTTTAACCTAGAGCTTATTTGATACAATAGTCACAGAGATGACTCCTCCACAACATAGGATAAGGAATGTGTCTGGTTTAACCTGCTTTTGTGGATATTGAATTATGTATGACAAGCAGATGGGTTCTGATACAGATATCAATTCCTCCTTTACTATACGAATTAATTTGTTTTGGTGTGACTCAGAGCATTATCTTTTTAATGGTATAGATTTTGTTTTCTTTGTACAGGATCTATTCCTCTTTCTTGTTTTTGTTTGATTTGCTTTAAATGTTATTACTGAAATCTTATTTTGCAAGTATACTTAAATTTTTACTTTATCAATTGAATTGCTTAAAGGGAAATTATTACCTTCAATATTTCTACCAGGTATCCCTTGCCATGGAGATAGGTCCTAAGTACCTGGGCTCCGTGTTTTTCTGTATGCTTATTTCCCCTTTTAGTCATGATGGTCTGTGTCTTGTCTGTGCTGGGGTAATACTTTCCATATATTGAATAACTACCGGTACTACCTCTCATTTTCGCAGTAATCCTGCAGAACAGTATGATTACATCTGTTTTACAAATTAAAAAGTAAGACCCCCAAGAAGACTTTTCTAGGGTCACACACCAGGATTTAAATCTATATCTATGTGACTTTAAAGCTCAGAGTGACTTTGAATGAGAAAAGTAACTATTAGAATGGCAGGAAATATATAATGGTCTTAAAATGTGAGATTCTACAACTTGACTGTTTGGGCTCAAATCATGGTTCCACCTTTATTATCAAACTAACTGACTAAGTGACTTGAACTTTCTGAGGCATAGTTTCTTCATCTGTAGAATGGACATGATTATATTAATTAACTTTCTGGACTAGTGTGGAGACTAAATATACTGCAGGTGATATCAATATTTAATACAGTGGCTGGCATATGGGGAGACTTCAATATATGCTGGCTGCTATTATTATTAAACTGAAAGTGGTTATTAACAGAACTATTGGTATCATGATGGTTATTCTGAAGCATCTATGAAAGTTCTTCGTGACTTTCAAAGGACTGTTTTGAGTATTGAACCGTTTCATACTCATTGTCATGTAGGGTCATATCTATCCTGGAAAGAAATGAATTGTTTTTAAAATGGTGCTTTCCAAGCTTTGGTAATATTGCCACTTTTTTTTTTTTTTTCCTGTCTTGATGCTGTTCTTAAATACAAAGTGGAGTATCCACCAGTTACCATACAATACATGAAGTAGCCTCATCCAATAAAGCCCTATGCCTGGAAGACAACTTTGGCTTGGGTTTGGCGATTCTAAATGTGAGGATTAGAGTCCAAAACTGACTCCCTGGAAATGCTGACCAGACAGCAGTTAACAAATCACCCTCCTGCACAAGGAGTTCCCGGACAATCTGGGCAGGATCAGGGCTTTCACTTCCCATAAATCTCCCACTGGCCATTGTCCTTCTTTCTGGGAACCACCGTTATTGTTTTCCATTTTTTCTCCCTTCCTCCTTCCCCATCCCCCTCCCCCATTCTCTTTCCTTCCTTTCTTTTCTTCTATTAGGGAATTAAAGCAGACATCAAAACCAACCCTCTGGTATGCTCTGTGTTTTTCATCCTGCATGTGCTGTGTATATAAACTTGGAAAGTTGGGACTTCAGGGGCGAAGACTTGGTCTGGTCTTGCTCTGAATGGTACCTGAGATAATACCCAGAACTTCACACTCGGCCACAGAGTCACTGAGGGTGGTCATGTTCTCAAAACAAACATTTATTCACAAATGTTAATCTTAGTGTTCTATGGCATTGGCCATAATACCTCAGATATGTTTGGAGAAAAAACATAAGAATGAAAGATTTTAAAATTAAAAAAATAAATAACTAAAAAAAAAAAATATATATATATATATATTAAACAAATAACTAAAAAAGAAGTGAAAAATTGGTCCTTTGATTCTGGTTGTAAGGATGATCTCTGCAAAAGAAAGAGAAGGCCTGGGCGCCTGGACCAGCACTCTCCTGTCTGCTTTGCTGCACAACACCTATTAGCCACTTAAAATACTGATGTTGATCCTAAATGGTCCCTTTTTGGATTGGGTATTTCCTTGTATTTTTCTATACTGGAACATTCTTCACCTTGGTGAGGTGAGTCAGCCTTTCCCTGTTCTCTATTTAGCTCATTAACTGAGTTGTCCCTCTTCCAGTGATTTCCAAATACCAGTATGTGACAAAATTTCACCAGTATGAGGTAAAATGAAAAAATAAGGATAATGTAGGGCCTTTTTTGGAGAAGGCAATGGCAACCCACTCCAGTACTCTTGCCTGGAAAATCCCATGGACGGAGAAGCCTTGTAGGCTGCAGTCCATGGGGTCGCTAGGAGTCAGACACGACTGAGCGACTTCACTTTCACGTTTCACTTTCATGCATTGGAGAAGCAAATGGCAACCCACTCCAGTGTTCTTGCCTGGAGAATCCCAGGGACAGGGGAGCCTGATGGGTTGCCATCTCTGGGGTCGCACAGAGTCAGACACGACTGAAGCGACTTAGCAGGGCCTTTTTATTTGGGATAAATTTATTTAACTGAAAGAATACAATTTAATCTGTGATTATGTAATTCCTATTTCATGAAAAGATCTGCAAAAGATGAAGATCAAGAAGCCACGACTTTTGACTTTAGGAAATGTGAAATGGAGAGCTGCTCTACTCCACATATGATATGTGCCTGTGTATATGTGTGTGTTATGTGGTCATGTATGGATGTGAGAGTTGGACTGTGAAGAAAGCTGAGCGCCAAAGAATTGATGCTTTTGAACTGTGGTGCTGGAGAAGACTTGAGAGTCCCTTGGACTGCAAGGAGAGCCAACCAGTCCATTCTGAAGGAGATCAGTCCTGGGTGTTCATTGCAAGGACTGATGCTGAAGCTAAAACTCCAATACCTTGGCCACCTGATGTGAAGAGCTGGCTCGTTGGGAAAGACCCTGATGCTGGGAGGGATTGGGGGCAGGAGGAGAAGGGGATGACAAAGGATGAGATGGCTGGATGGCATCACTGATTCGATGGATGTGAGTCTGAGTGAACTCTGGGAGTTGGTGATGGGCAGGGAGGCCTGGTGTGCTGCGATTCATGGGGTCACAAAGAGTCGAACATGACTGAGCGACTAAACTGAACTGAACCGATGGCCAGGCACCCACCTCAAGGTGACTGGACAGTATCTTAAAGGAGGCTTCTAATGGGAACTCCATGGGACATGTTAGGAGCAGTCAGATGATTGCTAAAGCAGAGGAATACCTGAAACCGAAGAGGTACCTATTCCATTATAGACAAATCTTTAATATTGTCATTGCTCTTTGGAATGTATTTTTTTTTCCTCTAAGCTGTACTCGGTGTCCCTTTTAACGTGATTTCACCTGAATAAAATTGTTTCATAAGAATAACCTTGATGAAGAGTCAACAACTTAAAATGAATGAAAAAAAAATACTGTGATGCTGTTCCTCATAATAGTGGTTCTTTAAATGAACACCATGGCTCAAGTTTTTTAGAAAAGAGAATACACAGCAAGACTTGATTGATGATGCTTTGGGGGAAGTGCAATCTCAGTATATCAAGAAAGAGAGGAAAAAAGAAGTGCTTACACATACATCATCTCAACAGACATAAAATAATTTAATGATCTAATTAAAATTTTGCTTTTAAGTGCCATTTTTGGATGTCCTTAGTAATTCCATAGTAAAACAATGAATAAAGTCCTCAGGAAGGTGAATGGCCCAGGTCTGTGTGTCTGTGTAGTAGAGGAGTGGCAGAGCTGGATTCAAAATCAGGCTTATCCCCTGAACTAATGGATTTTCATCATTCCTGATGGCACAGGACTTTTAGAAAAATATCTGGTGCAAAGAGTATTACCCTAGTTTTAGAGAAAGAGGCCATAAATGCATTGGAGAGCCTGGTAACCTGTCTAAAAACAAACTAGCAAACTGAATCTAACAAAGTGTAAAAATAATTTTATAGGAAGTTCCCTGGTGGTCAAGTAGTTAGGATTTGACACTTTTACTGCCAGGGCCTGGGGTTTGATATCTGGTCAAGGAACTAAGGTGTTGCAATCTGGGCAGTATAGCACCCCCCCCCCAAAAAAAATTATACCTTTTCCAAAGAGGATTTATTTCACATGTGCAAAGATAGTTCAACATTTGAAATCAAATTTTTGTAATAGATGTAGAAAAGAAATTGAAACAATCCAAGACACTTGCTCCTTGAAATAAAAGTTGTGACCAACCTAGACAGCATATGCAAAAGCAGAGACATCACTTCATGGCAAAAAGACAGAGAAACAATAGAAACAGTGAGAGACTTTACTTTTGGGGCTTCAAAATCACTGTAGATGGTGACTTGCAGCCGTGAAATTAAAAGACACTTACTCCTTGGAAGGAAAGTTATGACCAACCTAGACAGTATATTAAAAAGCAGAGACATTCAGTTCAGTTCAGTCGCTCAATCGTATCCGACTCTTTGCGATCCCATGAATCGCAGCATGCCAGGCCTCCCTGTCAATCACCAACTCCCGGAGTTCACTCAGACTCACGTCCATCGAGTCCGTGATGCCATCCAGCCATCTCATCCCCGGTCGTCCCCTTCTCCTCCTGCCCCCAGTCCCTCCCAGCATCAGAGTCTTTTCCAATGAGTCAACTCTTCACATGAGGTGGCCATAGTACTGGAGTTTCAGCTTTAGCATCATTCCTTCCAAAGTAATCCCAGGGCTGATCTCTTCAGAATGGATTGGTTGGATCTCCTTGCAGTCAAAGGGACTCTCAAGAGTCTTCTCCAACACCACAGTTCAAAAGCATCAATTCTTCAGCGCTCAGCCTTCTTCACAGTCCAACTCTCACATCCATACATGACCACAGGAAAAACCATAGCCTTAATCTTAGCCTTCTAGATGGACCTTAGTCAGCAAAGTAATGTTTCTGCTTTTGAATATGCTATCTAGGTTGGTCATAACTTTCCTTCCAAGGAGTAAGCGTCTTTTAATTTCATGGCTGCAATCACCATCTGCAGTGATTTTGGAGCCCCCCAAAATAAAGTCTGACACTGTTTCCACTATTTTCCCATCTATTTCCCATGAAGTAAAGGGACCAGATGCCATAATCTTCGTTTTCTGAATGTTGAGCTTTAAGCCAACTTTTTGACTCTCCTCTTTCACTTTCATCAAGAGGTTTTTTAGTTCCTCTTCACTTTCTGCCATAAGGGTGGTGTCATCTGCATATCTGAGGTTATTGATATTTCTCCCGGCAATCTTGATTCCAGCTTTTGTTTCTTCCAGTCCAGCGTTTCTCATGATGTACTTTGCATATAAGTTAGGTCTGTCTAGTCAAGGCTATGGTTTTTCCAGTAGTCATAGATGGATGTGAAAGTTGGATTACAAAGAAAGCTGAGCACTAAAGAATTGATGCTTTTGAACTGTGGTGTTTGAGAAGACTCTTGAGAATCCCTTGGACTTCAAGGAGATACAACCAGTCTATTCTAAAGGAAATCAGACCTGAATATTCATTGGAAGGACTGATGCTACAGCTGAAACTCCAATACTTTGGCCACCTGATGTGAAGAACTGACTCATTGGGGAAGACCCTGATGCTGGGAAAGATTGAAGGTGGGAGGAGAAGGGGACGACAGAAGATGAGATGGTTGGATGGCATCACTGACTCGATGCACATGAATTTGAGTAAACTCTGGGAGCTGGTGATGGACAGGGGTGCCTGGAGTGCTGTAGTCCACGGGGTCACAAAGAGTCTGGCACAACTGAGCAACTGAACTGAACTGAATACTCATTCACAGTGGAAAAAAAAGTCACGATTTTATTTTAACATTGTGCTAAAAGTCCTAGCTAATACATTAAGATGAACCTATTTGTAGGGAAGGAAAGGAGGTGTAGATGTAGAGGATGGACTTGTGGGCACAGGGGAGGGAGGAAAGGGGGGAATGAATTGAGAAAGTTGCATTAAGATAAAAAAGGAAGTAAAAGGTATACAAATTGCGATGGAGGAAATAAAATGTCTTTGTTTGCAGGTGACTTGATTATTCATGTAGAAAATCCAAAAGAACTGACCAAAAATTGTCTGGAGTTAATAAGCAATCGTAGCAAGTTTGCAGGACACAAAATTAACTTACAGAAGTCAGTTTCTTTCCTATATCCCCAGCAATGAACAAGTAAAATTTGAAATTAAAAACAAAACCTTTATATTGAAACCTCAGTGAATATTTAGGTATAAATCTAACAAAATATGCATGAGAGTTTTAGAGGCAAAATACAAAACTGATGAGAAAAATCAACTAAATTTATAAATTAAGAGTTGGTGTTTTTAATGGCTGAGTAATACTCCATTGTGTATATGTACCACAGCTTTCTTATCCATTCATCTGCTGATGGACATCTAGATTGCTTCCATGTCCTGGCTATTGTAAACAGTGCTGCGATGAACACTGGGGTACACGTGTCTCTTTCAATTCTGGTTTCCTCGGTGTGTATGCCCAGCAGTGGGATTGCTGGGTCATAAGGCAGTTCTATTTCCAGTGTTTTAAGGAATCTCCACACTGGCTGTACTAGTTTGCATTCCCCCCAAGAGTGTAAGAGGGTTCCCTTTTCTCCATACCTTCTCCAGCATTTATTGCTTGTAGACTTTTGGATCGCAGCTATTCTGACTGGTGTAAAATGGTACCTCATTGTGGTTTTGATTTGCATTTCTCTGATAATGAATGATGTTGAGCATCTTTTCATGTGTTTGTTAGACATACAATATTGTAAAGTAATTAGCCTCCAATTAAAATAAACAAATTTAAATTAAAAAAAAAAAAGGAGTTGGTCTATACTCATGGTGGTAGTTGCTTCCAACTCTTGCAACCCTATGGACTGTAGCCTGCCAGGCTCCTCTGTTCATGGGATTCCCCAGGCAAGAATACTGGAGTGGGTTGCCACTTCCTTCTCCAGGGGATCTTCCCAACCTAGGAATCAAACCCAGGTCTCCTGCATTGCAGGCAGATTCTTTACTAACTGAGCTATGAGGGAAGCCCTAAATGAATATCCTACATTCATAGATAGACTCAATATCATCAAGTTATCGGTTCTTTCTAACTTGATCTGCAGATTCAATGCAATCCCAATGAGAAACCCAGAAAGGTATTTTGCAGACTCTAGAGTTTATATGAGTAGGCAAAAGACCCAGATTAGCCAACACAATATTGATGAAGAAAAGCAAAGTTGGAGGAATGACACTACCCAAATTCAAGACTTGCTATAAATCTACACAAACCAAAATAGTGTGGTATTGGTGAAAGATAGACAGATCAATGGAACAGAATAGACAACCCAGAAACAGGCCCTCAGAAATATAGGTGACTGATTTTTGACAAAGGAGCAAAGACAATACAGTGTAGCACAAATTGTATTTTCAACAAGTTATGCTAAAATCAGGGCTTCCCTGGAGACTCAGATGCTAAGAAGGCAGGAGACCCAGGCTCAATCCCTGGGCCGGGAAGATCCCCTAGAGAAGAGAATGGCTACCCACTCCAGTATTCTCTCTTAGAGAATTCCATGCGCAGAGGAGCCTGGTGGGCTACAGTTCATGGGGTCACAAAGTTGGACACACCTGGGCACTCACATGCAAAAAAAATGAATATAAACAGAGAATTTATACCCTTCACAAGAATTAACACAAAATGGATAATAGACTTAAATATAAAGTAAAAAACTATAAAACTCCTAGAAGATAACATAGGAGAAAATATAGATCCTGAATTTTAGCCATGACTTTTTAGATACATCAAAGGCATGAACTAAAGAACCAAATTAAGTTCTTTTTCAATTCTAAGTTCTAAGTTCAACTTTTGTATGAATTTAAAACTGCCCTAAAAAAATAAAGTCTGTTTAAAAAAACTGCAACAGACCATGAGTGGGTGGGGATAATTTTATTAAAAGAGTAGTCGACCCATAGAGAGCACTACACAGGGGCCATGGAGAAGAGCTTCTAGACCCTGTTCTGTGACTAGTCAGCAGTACTTTGGGAAAATAGCACTTCTCTAAGCTTTATTTTCTCATATGAAAAAAGAAGCAAGTGGAAAAGGTGTTCTCTAAGGCTCCTCTCCCGCTCCCATTTGCTTAGTTTTGGAACAAAGCAATTAAGGCTACTTTGGGGGAGTTCATATAAGTGATGGGCTTCCTAAGGAACTGAACAGGTCCTCTTGACCCAGATTGTTACCTTCTCTGCCTGGGAACGAATCTATTCCACCTCCATTAAAATTTTTGTCATCACTCATTCATTTAATAAGCAATAACCATGTGCCAGAAACTGCACTCACCATCAAGGATTCAAGAATTAGTGAATAAGAGGGATGATCTCTTTCTCACAGAACTGTTTGACTTGTTCCTTATTAAATGCCCACACAGCAGAGCAGACACCAGATGTCCACCCACTTTCCTACTCTTGATATCCTTATGTACTCACGCTTAATTCAAGAAAGAGTGTAAAGTGTTCCTTTCATCCAATTTCTCAACCTTTACTGCTTTGAAAACTTTCTTGGTTTCCCTATTATGAATAAATGCTGCCCCCTTCTGGAATATTGACTTCTAGCAGTGAAAATTCTTATAACTCTTGAAAGGTTTAAATTTAACTTTGGTTAAATCTCACTGTATTACCAATGGGAAGTTTGATGCATGGGAAGCTCAGCTTGTCTGTTTATATCTTGGAAGAGAAGAGAGTTAGTAACAACAGGGAATGAAAAAGGGGACTGAAACCTATGCTTTCAGACTCTTAGTTCATGGTCCCTCCTTTTAAGTTTACTAGACCGGAGACATGGTTATAGATGTTTTAATTGCTTCTACATATGTATTTGCCTGGGCCTTCCCTGGTGGCTCAGTTGTAAAGAATCTGTCTGCAGTGCCAGAGACACAGGAGACATGGGTTTGATCCCTGGGTCAGGAAGATGCCCTAGAGGAGGTTACGGCAACCCACTCCAATATTCTTGCCTAGAGAAGCCCATGGCCTGAGGAGCCTGCTGGGCCACAGCCCATAGGGTTGCAAAGAGTCAGGCATGACTGAAGTGAATGAGCCCACACCCACGTGTATTTGCCTATACATTTCCCTTCATTTTGCATCACATTTAGTCCATGATTTCATCTCTTCCCTGTTTCCCTTTCCATAGTGTTGTGATAGATTCCTCTTAAGTAGTTAAAGCAGGTTAAGAGCTGTCTCCACCAGTCACTCTCTGTGTATCGGTCTTCTGATCTTTTGTCCGTCTGATTGATACCTTCTGTAGATTTCTGGATAAGGGCATTTAAAGTCCACTCATTTATGATTTTAGTTCTATATGAACAAACCACACGTTGTCTTCTCTTCCACTCAGATAATTATTTAGCAAACATTCACTGCTTATCTCCTACACATTAGATGTCATGAATACAAAAATAAAGTCAATCTCTCTCCTCTCCAGGACTTATTTTGGGGGATGACAGAAAAGTAAACAGATGATCAGAGGCAGCAGCATGATGAGGCCCCTCAAAGAGGGAATCCCAGAGAATGGAGGAGGCATCTACACAGCTTGAAGGAAGGTGAGGTGCCTCACCTTCCAGATTTTTGATGATTCTGTGTAAGATGAAGGGCAAGTATAAAGGTCAAACTGCAAGAAAAAGTTTCATAGACATTCATATTCAATTCTTCATTTCTTAAGAGGCCTCAGAGATTTATAAATCGCAAAATAGATGTATCATCTCAGTGATTGCTGAAGCTCAAGAATATAAATATCTCATAAAATATATGAGACCGAATTGAAAGAGACACGTGTACCCTAATGTTCATCACAGCACTGTTTATAATAGCTAGGACATGGAAGCAACCTAGATGTCCATCAGCAGATGAATGGATAAGAAAGCTGTGGTACATATACACAATGGAGTATTACTCAGCCATTAAAAAGAATACATTTGAATTAGTTCTAATGAGGTGGATGAAACTGGAGCCGATTATACAGAGTGAAGTAAGCCAGAAAGAAAAACACCAATACAGTATACTAATGCATATATATGGAATTTAGAAAGATGGTGATGATAACCCTGTATGCGAGACAGCAAAAGAGACACAGATGTATAGAACAGTCTTTTGGACTCTGTGGGAGAGGGAGAGGGTGGGATGATTTGGGAGAATGGCATTGAAACATGTATAATATCATATAAGAAATGAATCGCCAGTCCAGGATTGATGCATGATACTGGATGCCTGGGGCTGGTGCACTGAGATGACCCAGAGGGATGGTACGGGGAGGGAGGAGGGAGGGGGGTTTCAGGATGGGGAACATGTGTACACCCGTGGCGGATTCATGTTGATGTATGGCAAAACCAATACAATATTGTAAAGTAATTAACCTCCAATTAAAATAAATAAATTTATATTTAAAAAATAAATAAATAAAATATATGAGACCAAAGTTTACAAATAAATCATTCAGAAACATCACTTTTAATAAATTTGTGATAATATTTAATTGTCTTTCCATCTACTTCTATAATTGATATTCACATATTTATATAGCTTAAAGTAGCCTGATGATTTATAAAGCCCTTTACTTTATTGAAGATTTGTATTAACTTGTGACGAGCAAACTCTGTAAGCTGTTCAATATAGAAAAAAACAAAATAAAACTAGGAAAGTATCTAAGAGTGAGACTGGAAATCAATGAACTTGTGTTTGCAAAGTGTTCTGGGACTACTGTGTTAACAATGCCTTGAAGCCTATTTTAATATATTATAATGGCATGCAAAGTTAATTAGAAGAAATTTGATTAGCAGAGAAAGATAGTTAATTTCTGAATGAATCTTGGGCAGGTTGTTTAATCCCTCCAAGATGCAGATACAGGCTTACCTGTAGCCCGCATGGTGCCTTTGTGCAGATTAGAAATGGCACACCCATTCTGGGTGGCTATAGCTCCCCCAGACACTAGGCTTGGTTTTGAGAATACCTTATTTCTTTGCTCAGAAAAGATACAGTATCTCTAATCATATTCATGTTTACCATTCATTTTCCCTATTAAGTTTTTATCTTCTACCAGCCAACCACATTTTGACGTATAAGAATCACTTGCTCACTGTCACAAAACGTTACCAAACAATATAAACTTCTAGGTAGTCAATCAGACCTCTTTAATTCCTATTTTGTGCTGAAGAACACAATCTTGATGATTTCATAGATATAAAACAGTAATATTACTTTAGAAAAAGTTCTCTCTTTGAGAGAGACCATGGCTGAAGTTATTGAGAAGGAGAGGAGAGTGTGAACTGTAAGATTCCATTGTCTGGGAGCTGTGTGTATGTGTGTGTGTGCGTTTTAGTTTATCTTTAATTGATTGATGATTGCTTTACAATGTTGTTTTGATTTTTGTCATACATCAACATAAATGAACCATAGGTATACATATGTCCCCTCTCTCTTGAATTTCCCTCCCACCTCCCTCTGATTCACACACCCCTCTAGGTTATTACAGAGTCCCAGTGTCTGAGAGTTTCTGAAATGGAAAAATATGAGAAGGAAAATGAAAGCTGTTGCTGTTCTATATTCTTATGGACTTTTAAAACAAATTCAACATTTAGTAATGTGGCATCAGTAGGAAAATAGTACATTTTTCATTATTTATACATGTAATTTATAATCTTTCTAGAAATCAGAAAATAAGCAAAAAAAGGAAAATGAATGAAATGTACCCATTATATCATACTACAAGATAGCTAGCATACTACAAGATAGCTATTGATAGCATTATATATATACATATATTCTTCTAATCATATATGCAAAATATTGCATAAAAATCACACAAATTATCAATGTATTTTGAAAACACATCAGTGTATAGATAAGCAGTTAGTTTGCTAGTTTAAGTTTGTCCTTTAATATTTAAATATATTACTTTAAAATATTTCTACTCTAATTCTCTGAATCCAGATTCTACTGAAATAGCCTAATGGGATAAGTATCTTTTTTAATTGGGGAGATACATAGACATACACAGGCACATATATATATATATATATATATATATATATATATTTTAGGTTTCTATATGAATTTTATTTTTTTTTTATTTATTTTTTTTTTAAATTTTAAAATCTTTAATTCTTTGGGATCAGCTCTTTGAATTGTTTCATTTTTTTTAAATCTAGAGACTATGTCATGATCATCCCTATTTTTTTATTAATATACATTCTCACTTAAGTTTTCCAGAGGAGTGTAGCAATCCACATAATAATTTATTAGACCAGTCTTCCACTGGGCAGATGTGCATCATTTAAGTTTTAGTTCAAATATGAGAGCACTGCCATTTCTACCCTTGTTGGCATATCTTTGTGCACTTGCCTAATTGTATTCTTATTCTGGTTCTAACTAAAGGGAAACTACATTTTTCCAGGTGACCTTAATTTTACAGGAAGTCATAGAATAAAATTTTCATTTTTTGTGTTTGATATATGCAGTTTTGTAGTCGAGTACATTGTAAAGCATGTACACATTTTGAGTATAAAACTGGAATTTCAAAGAAATGTCAAGCTGTCAGCAGGTCACTTTGACAGTGAGGAAGCTAGCAGGTGAGGTTAAGTGGAACGGTGAGGAAATGGCAACCCACTCCAGTGTTCTTGCCTGGAAAATCCCATGGATTGAGGAGCCTGGCAGGCTACAGTACATGGGGTCGCAGAGAGTCGGACACAACTGAGCGACTTCACTTTTCCCATTTACTTGTATCATCAGAGCTTTTTCAATGGAGAAGTTTGAGAAGCATTTAGGATAGCTTTGAAAGAATTTGTAGATCAAATGGCATTTCCATTTTTATGATTGTTTTTATCCACATGGCAAGGGCTTCCACAGTGGCTCAGCAATAATGAATCTGCCTGCAGTGCAGGAGAGGCAGGTTAGATCCCTGGATTGGGAAGATCCCCAGGAGGAGGACATGACAACCCACTCCAGCATTCTTGCCTGGAGAATCTCATGGACAGAGAAGCCTGGTGGGCTACATTCCATGGGGTTGCAAAGAGTCAGACACAACTGAAGTGAGTGAGCATAAGCATCCACGTCATGAATGTTTCCCTTAGCCCTATATCTATTAAAAACTGTGTCAGTTTGTTGGTGGGTGGTATAATCTTCCATTGACTATAATATTTAAAGATATAGTTTAAAAAGAAGAACAACCAGGACACAAATGTCTACCACGTCAACATTTCTTTCTTCTCATCCTACCTAAGTCACCATCTTGAGGTGTTCATATATATAACCTCTTTGAAGCCTTAGCTAATTTTCAGTTAGTACAAATTTTGTGCTTCTTTCTCTGACTCTATAAACAGGTAAGAATTAAAGTGATTTTCAAACTCACTCTATGAGGGTGGTCAGATCAGCTGTACCCAAATTAAAAAAAAATTATTTGTGGCTATCCAAATTTATTTTAAAATGAAATCATCACATTATGCATTGACTTTGATTAAGGAAAAAAAATCTGTTCTAGATTTTCAGAGACAGCTGTCAGCCCAACCACAGTTAGAAATGAATATTGTTTTGTGACCATAGCAATGAGAACTGTTGAATGTGCAGTATGGTGGAAAATGATCAAATAATAATCAGAATTCAGTCTTGAAAGGACAGACGTGGGTATTGCACTGGTTATAAGACTCCCGTTTTTGTAATTCATTGAAGTGCCTTTTCATGTCAATCTAACATTTTGTTCTTCATGCATAGTGGTTTAATGATACTGTAGTCGTTGTACAAATGTTTTTAAGCTACAATTATGTTATAAACACTAATAAATTAGGTAGATTATAGAATGGACTCTCATCTTTATATCTCTAGTACTCAACACAGTATTTGGCATAAAAAGAAACCCAGTAAAAGTTCTTAAATAGATAAAAGGTAGTATACGTGTGTGCTCATGTCTGACTTTTTGCAACCCTATGGACTGTAGCCTCCCAGGCTTCTCTCTCCATGGGATTTTCCAGGCAAGAATACTTTGAATGGGTTTCCATGCATTCCTCCATGGGAAATGCAGTATGTGATCCCAAAATTATGATACAAAATTAAAATATACACTTCAGAGATGATTCCCCTGATTTAATCAACAGTAACTGAATGCCTGCTATCAGCCAAGAACTGGAGATATAGTATTGAGTAAACCAGAGAGTCCCCAATCCTTGTATCCAATAAGGGTAGTATTTGTGTTGCTAAGAAGATGAGCATGTTCCTAAATCCCATCTTGTTCTCTCTATCAAGAAAGGTAATCTGTCTCACCAGAATTTTCGTAAATCACAACTGGACACACCAGCATAGAATGATTCTGAATATCAGTAATAAGAACAACTTCACTCCTACGGTTCCTCTTTTTCTGTGCTCTAGTGATACCGGTCATCTTTTTGTCTTTGGGTTCCTTAAGCACTTTCCATTCTTAGGCCTGTTGTCTTTCTTCTTCCACCTAACTGGGACAGTCTACCTCATATCGTTTTGCTCAGAATTTGGGTTGAATATTGTCTCCTTAAAGAGTTCTTACCTGTTTTCTCCTCCCCAGTCTCAACTGGTCATTTCCATCCCAGTCACTCTGTCATGTTATAGCAATGATAAATTTTTGAAATTATGTTGTCCATTTATCTGCTTTTTTTTATTAGTTCCTGAATACAGAATATAAATTATAAGAAAGCAAAGACTTTTCATGAAAGCAAATCTATCTGTTCACCACTCTATTCCAGTGCATAAAAGAACAACCCCTCAATTTTATCTAGACAACTAGGTTAAGAAAACATTTTTTTCCATTTTTGAATAACAGCTATATGTGAGACACTGGAAATATACAGTTCAAGGGGACAAAACACTAGTTATTATTTTATGTTAAAACAAAGAATTAAAATTTTAAAAAATTAAAATAGTAGAGAAAGATATGGAAAGAAATGTAAAAGTCTCTCCTTTTTTCCCCACTCTCAATCTCAGTTACACTCCCCAGAAATTTAACTTTTAACTTAGAAACATTTCTGTTTCAAATGCTATTAGCAGTTACTACTGGGACTCTAGTAACTTACTTATATTTATTGATTTATCATAGTTCATTTCAGTTCAGCTCAGTCTCTCAGTCATGTCCAACTCTTTGCAACCCCATGAACCACAGCACGCCAGGCCTCCCTGTCCATCACCAACTCCTGGAGTCCATTCAAACCCATGTCCATCGAGTCAGTGATGCCATCCAAGCATCTCATCCTCTGTCATCCCCTTCTCCTCCTGCCCTTAATCTTTCCCAGCATGAGGATCTTTTCCAATGAGTCAGCTCTTCGCATCAGGTGACCAAAGTATTGGAGTTTCAGCTTCAGCATCAGTCCTTCCAATGAACACCCAGGACTGATCTCCTTCAGAATGGACTGGTTGGATCTCCTTGCAGTTCAAGGGACTCTCAAGAGTCTTCTACCACACCACAGTTCAAAAGCATCAATTCTTTGGTGCTTAGCGTTCTTCACAGTACAACTCTCATATCCATACATGACCACTGGAAAAAATATAGACTTGACAAGACGGACTTTTGTTGGCAAAGTACTGTCTCGCTTTTTAATGTGCTGTCTAGGTTGGTCATAACTTGCCTTCCAAGGAGTAAGTGTCTTTTAATATCACGGCTGCAATCACCATCTACAGTGAGTTTGGAGCCCCAAAAAATAGTCAGTCATTGTTTCCATTGTTTCCCCATCTATTTGCCATGACGTGATGGGACCAGATGCCATGATCTTAATTTCCTGAATGTTGAGCTTTAAGCCAACTTCTTCATTCTCCTCTTTCACTTTCATCAAGAGGCTCTTTAGTTCTTCTTCACTTTCTGCCATAAGGGTGATGTCATCTGCATATCTGAGGTTGTTGATATTTCTCCCAGCAATCTTGATTCCAGCTTGTGCTTCCTCCAGCCAGAGTTTCTCATGATGTACTCTGCATAGAAGTTAAATAAGCAGGGTGACAGTATACAGCCTTGACGTACTCCTTTTCCTATTTGGAACCAGTCTGTTGTTCCATGTCCAGTTCTAACTGTTGCTTCCTGACCTGCATACAGATATCTCAAGAGGCAGATCAAGTGGTCTGGTATTCCTATCTCTTTCAGCATTTTCCACAGTTTATTGTGATACACACAGTCAAAGGCTTTGGCATAGTCAATAAAGCAGAAATAGATGTTTTTCTGGAACTCTCTTGCTTTTTCCATGATCCAGCAGCTGTTGGCAATTTGATCTCTGGTTCCTCTGCCTTTTCTAAAACCAGCTTGAACATCTGGCAGTTCACAGTTCATGTATTGCCGAGTTAGACAGTACCTTACCATAGAAGATGAGGAATTGGTGTACAGTTGTCCCCAACCCCCTGGGCAATGGTTCCAGGACAACCCCACACACACTGAAGTGCACTGAGGCTCAAGTCCCTTATATGAAATGATGTAGTATTTGCATGTAATTTATGCACATCCTCCCAAATGTTTTAAATCACCTCTAGATTACTTATACTTTGCCAACTGTAAAGCAAATTCAAGTTTTGCTCTTTTGGAACTTTTGGGAATTATTTTTTTGAATATTTTTCAACTCTGGTTGGTTGAATCCTTGGATATAGAACTTATGGATACAATGAGCCAACTGTACTTTCTCTACATCTCCTTCTTTATTTCCCTTTTCTCAATATTGCTACTTTAATACTCATGATTACTCTCTCAATATTTAACAATAGATTTAAATCTCTTGATTAACCCAACTAGATATTGTCTCATTATGATAATTATCAAAAATTGGGCAATTAACTCTTGTACAGTTTCTTGATATTTTCTTCTCATCTCTTCATAATGTTTGTCATCACTTCTTCATTAGCAAGGTTGTAATATTTGCAATCTGTAGGTTGATTCTAATATTTTAACCAGTCCTTTAACCACTATTTATGAAAGTATTGTTGTGTGAAATTTTTCAGATATACAGGAGAAACCCTAAACCAATGCCGCTATCCATATGCTTCTCTAAGGATGATGTTTTAAGAGCAAAGTTCAGATAAATTTTCTTAAGCCTATCAATTGCTTAATTCACATCACATTTTAGTTAACTTCATATTTGGATCATTATTTTCAAATACACTTTCTTTTTGGGGTTTCTATTTGTTTTTCCTTCGCATTGGCTAAAGAGATAATTCACTTTATTATGTTTTAAAATTTTCCAGTTTCTGAAGTGCAGTTGCCTAGTGGAATATACTTTTATCCTGAAAATATGATTCCTAGAGCCTTCTGTCTGTTGCAATATAAATTTATTCATTTCTAATTGCATGACCATAATTATGGGATTCATTTTTGTTCTATTATGATTTGGTTCCACCACTTTTTTTAGAAAAGACTTTATCCATCTTGCCTCACTAACTTTATTCTGCCTATGTATATGTTTAAGTTTGATTTTGTTTTTTTGTTTGTTTGTTTTTTTCAGAGAATGAGAAATGGGATATAAATTCTTCAGCACATGCAGATCTGAAAATTATTTCATTTTGATCATTCTTGATGATAACCTAGTTAGTAAAAAAAAAATTATATGCCAAATGATTTTTTTACAACTCTAAAGGTATATTTCTGAGAAGGCAATGGCAAGCCACTTCAGTACTCTTGCCTGGAAAATCCCATGGACAGAGGAGCCTGGTAGGCTGCAGTCCATGGGGTCACTACCAGTCAGACATGACTGAATGACTTCACTTTCACGCACTGGAGAAGGAAATGGCAACCCACTCCATTGTTCTTGTCCGGAGAATCCCACCAGGGGGAGCCTGGGGGGCTGCCGTGTGGGGTCACACAGAGTCAGACATGACTGAAGTGACTTAGCAGCAGCAGCAGCAAAGATATCTTTCCTCTGGCTTCTAGCATCCATTATACCTGATTGGAACATCTGATCCTGATCTTATTCATTTTATTTTATAAGTAATCATTTTATAAGGAATTTTGTCCTAAAAGTTTAAAAATTTCACCAGGATGTTAACAACTGTAGGTTTTCTTCTTTTTCCCATCTATTCTCCTTGACCCATGGGAGGGACTTTCAATCTGAAGATTAAAAACTACCTTTAATCTGGAATATTTTTGTTTATTATTTCCTGCTATTCATTATCTCTGTCCTCATCCTCATGCCTTTTGGAACTTTTACTATAATGATTTTGTAAGGAACAAGCAAATTTATTTGAAACCCTCACATTTAACCATAAACAAACAAACAAAAAAACCCCAAACTCTTATTCTAGATCTGCTGTGGAAATCTAAATTTATCTTAGGATCTGCTCTTTTTCCCAACTCTAAGACCAACAACATCTTGGAGCCTACCTAGGAAAATTTTTGACATTCTAACTGGAGACAAAAGTTCCAGCTAACTGCTAGACTGGATTGGAGAGAAGCCAAAGAGTCCAAAGTGTTTTTAACTAAATGCATTGATAATTGATTCAAAGTCCAAATAAAACTTGGACCTAGAGGCTCTATTTGGGACCCTTAAGATGGCTCCCTTGTGCTCTATTCCTTGAAATTTCCCTTGCTCTTGTGTTTCCATTAGAATGATCCATTCAAATTTTGTCTCCCAGAAATGTGTCAAAATCTCTACTATGTACATGACATACTCATTTTCAGTGCTGGCATGGATTTATTATTTTCAATAAACTTTTTACTGAAATTTCAAGGTAGTCTTGAGAACACAGAGAGGCAAACAATGCTCAATCTGCCATACAGAACCAGACATCAGCATGTGACAATTAGTTGCGTGATTTTGAATAGTAGTTTTAATGTTGGAGTATTTTTATACTATTCACATCAGAATCATTCAGTTTGCCATTATTTAAAGTGCAACACATTCCTTTTACCTGGTCCCTGAGCCTTCCTTCAAGCTTTGCAGAACATAAATATAGTAATAATATGGTAAGATCTCCTACTTTGTTAATTAATAAGAGCCTAATCCTTGTTGAAGCAAGTGATAACTTTCTGAAAGACAGAATTTGGGTGGAATTATACAGAGATAATAACACAATAGTGTGGTTAGTGCTATGGTGAAGCCAGAGAATTGCTTTTTCTGTATTTCCTTCTTCATCGCCACAAATGCTCAAAGTTTCTTTGCCTTTGAGGCATGTCCAGAACAGTTTTTCCTCTGCCAATTTAAGTATTCTTTCTAGTCTTTCATTTATCAAGTTGTCTGGTTTCAGATTTTCAAGTCTTATCTGAAATTCCAAATTCTTCATAAAGGTTCCCTTTAGTTAATTAGAAAAAGTTAAAACTTTCTCATCCTGACAAGGATAATTTCTGTTTTATTATATTTAAAAATAGCTTTGAAAATTTAATTTATTTTTTTAATTGGAGGCTAATTACTTTATAATATTGTAGTGGCTTTTTGCCATACATTGACATGAATCAGCCATGGGTGTACATGTGTTCCCCATCCTGAACCCCCCTCCCTCCTCCCTCCCCATCCCATCCCTCAGGGTCATCCCAGTGCCCCTGCCCTGAGCACGCTGTCTCATGCATCGAACCTGGACTGGCGATCTATTTCACATATGGTAATATACATGATTCATGCTATTTAAGGATATAATTTACATAGCATGCAATTCACCCATTGAGGTGTTACAAGTCCATGGCTTTTAGTATATTCAGACAGTCATGTATTGGTTGTCGCAGTCAATTTTAGAACATTTTTGTCACTCAAAAAGAAACTAGGAACTTCCCTGGTGGTCCAGTGGTTAAGAATCTGCCTTGCAATGTAGGGGACATGGGTCCGATCCCTGGTGGGAGAAATAAGATTCCCCATGCCTTGGAGAAGCTAAACCCATACACCACAACTACTCAGCCTAGGTGGCACAATTAGAGAGTCTGTGTGCCATTAAGACTTGATGGAACCAAGTAAATATTAAAAAACTCTGTACCCTTTAGCTATCTCTTTCCTATTCCCTCATCCCTTCCACCACCCATCCCTAAGCAAGCACTAATCTACTTTACGTCTCTATACAGTTTCCTGTTCTGAAATTTTATATGAGTGGAATCATATAATATGTGGACTTTTGTGACTGGCTTCTTTCACTGAGCATAATGTTTTCCAGATGCATTCAAGTTAGAGTATATATCAATACTTCATTCCCTTTTATGGTCAAATAATAGTTCATGTCTATATATTCATTTTATTTATGCATTTACATTCAAATGTCTTTAGAAGGTTTATTTGCATCAATCAAAAACTGGAAAGAACTCAAATATGTAGATAAAAACTAAAGAATAAACAAATAGTAGTATATCCACAGACTGTCATACTTCTAAGCGATATGAAAAATAAACTACTCATTAAAGCACTATTGATGACTACCAAAATGACTGAAGTGACTTAGCAGAAGCAGCAGCAGCAGCAAAATGAGTAAGCCATGTGAGGCTACTCAAAGAAAAAAAAAAACAATAAACTTTTCATGAGCAGAATTATATCTAATTCTAAAATGGAAGCTAATCTATGGTAATGAAAAGTAAACCAATGCTAGTCTGAAGAGCAGAGATGGTAGAGAGAGAGACATTATAAAAGGGCATGAGGTAAACCAAAAGATGATGGAAAGGCTCATTACTATGACTGTTTTGGTGGTTTTATGGATTTATATGGATGTCAAATCTTAATCAGATTGTTGAGTTTAAATATAATCAGTTTGTTGCATGTCACTTATACCTTGCTAAGGCTCTAAAAATACAATTCAAAATAAAAGGCTAAACTTCCTACAATTCTGGAAAATCAGTTTGGTAAACCTATAATGACTTTATCATCTCTTTTCTCATGCTCTGGGAGAAACCCTTTGCTTAGTGGTGGCAAATATTGGAAGCAACAAGGCAATTTCCATCAAATTCAATAGGAATGCAAGCTGGGTTACAAAGCACACAGCTTGCCCTCCATTGTTGGTATTTTTAAAATTTTGATTATTCATTCATCCATTGATAGACATTTGAATTGTTTCTACCTTTTGGTTATTATGAGTAATGATGCTATAAGCATTTATGTACAAATGTTTATGTGGCTATATATATATATATATATATATATATATATATATATATACACACATTTCTCTAGAATTTGAATTACTGAGTCATATGGTATCTTTATTTTTAGTTGTTTGGGGAACTGTCAGATTGTTCTCCAAAGCAGTTTTACCATTTTACATTCTAACTAGCAGTAAACTAGTGCTCTGATTTTTTTACATTCTTGCCAATACTTGTTGATATTTAAACTTTTGATTCTAAGCATCCTACTATTTGTGAGGTGGTATCCCATTGTGCTTTGTTTTGCATTCCCCTGATAACCTAGGCTGTGAATATCTATTCATTTACTTATTCTCTATCTGTGATATTTTCCTTGGAGAAATAAATGTTTATTCAGATCTTTGCCCATTTTAAAACTGAGTTGTCTTCATAAGTGAGTTGTTAGAGTTCTTTATATATTCTAGATTTAAGTCCCTTATGATTTGCAAATGTTTCCCCCAATTTGAGATTTTTACTTTCTTAATGGTATCCTTTGAAACACAAAAGTTTTAAATTTTGATAAAGACCAATTGGTCTATATTTTTCTTTTGTTGCTTGTACTTTTGGTGTCATATCTAGAATTCTTTTCCAGATCTAGGCTCATGAAGATTTACCTCTATATTTTCTTCTAAGAGTTTCATAGTTCAAGCTCTTATATTTAGATCATTGACCCATTTCAAGTGGATGTTTTCTGTATATGTTATTAGGTAAGGGTCCTACTTAGTTGTTTTACATGTAGCTCTCCAGTTGTCCCAGCACCATTTGTTGAAAAGACTATCCTTTTCCTTAGTGAATGTTTCTGACACCCTTGTTGAAAATCTATTGACCACAGATCCTATTGACTCAGTTTTATACTTTACTCCGCAACAACATTTATCTCTTTGCCTGAACATGAAGATATCTGATTAATTTCTGGAGCATACTAAAATTTTCCATAACATTTAGCCAAGCAGACCATCTGGAAATCAGTTGGCTCTTGCTGCATAACAAACAAACACAAAATCTCAGTGGTACTGTTGTGTATTTAGCTTATGCATCTGGGAGTTGGCTGGGGATGTCTGATTGAGGTTGGGTCTATCACAGTTAGGATGGGGAAACTTTTCTGCAAGTGTCTCTCATTTTCTATCTTGGGTTAGTGTCCCAACCTGTGCAGGCTTTTCTCATGGTGATGGCAGAAGTTCCAGGTATATATTATAGTTTTAGATTTTTACTTAAAGGTCTATGACCAATTTTGATTATGGTGGACCTTCATGCAAGGTCATATGCAAGGACCTTATGCAAGCCCGCCTGCATAAATGCGTTCCAAGCTTCCGCTGTGTCACACTGGCCAACATCTGGTTAAACAAAACAAGTCATGTGGTCAGGTGTAATGTTAAAGCAGCAGAAAAGTATTTTTCTCTCATGGACTGAGGAAAAGGAAGTGAATACTGAACAGTAATTCAGTCTAGATATTTCATTTATACAAAATTTCTTCCAGGAAAGAAATGAAAAACCCAAAACCTCTTGAACTAGGTATCTTTATACTAGATGCCCCTTGCTAAATTTACTTATTTTGGCTAAGAATTTTCTTTGGTTTGCTACAGAGTTTTCAGCACTCCCTGTCATATCATCTGTGAGTAATTATAGTTTACGATGTTCCTTTTCAAGCTTTCTACCTTGTATTTCTTCTTCTTTCCTACTATACAAGTTAGAACATTCTAGTTCAGTGTTGAATAGAAGCAGTAAGATGAGGCGTCCTTGCCTTAATATTTGACCATTGAATGTGATGTTGGCTATAGGTTTCCTCTGATACATTTTATCATATTCAAGAAGTTTCCTACTACTATTCCAAGTTTGCTGAGACCTTTTATTATGAATGAGTGTTAAATTTCATGAAGTGTTCTTTCTGCAACTATTGAAATGATTTATTTTTTTCTTTAATTCTCCTATGATAATGAATTATGTTGCTTGACTTTCTTACAGATTTATTGAGGTATAATTGACATAGAATGAGTTTCACATATTAAAATTATGTAATTTGATAAATTATGGTATTGGTAAAATCATCACTATGATTAAAATACTGAACATATCTATTGCTGCCAAAACTTTCTTGGTGGCCCATTCCTAATTATTTTTCCCTATCTCCTACACTTGTGGCTTCCCTTGTGGCTCAGCAGGTAAAGAATCCACCTGCAATGCAGGAGACCTGGGTTCGGAAGATCCCCTGGAGAAGGGAAAGCCTACCCTCTCCAGTATTCTGGCTTGGAGAACTCCATGGACTGTATAGTCCATGGGGTCACAAAGAGTTGGACATGACTGAGAACTTTCACTTTCACCCTGATCCCCAGGCAACCACTAATCTGCTTTCTGCTGCCATACATTAGTTTTCATTTCCTAAAATTTTATACAAATGGAAGCATATGGTATGTGCTAATTTTTGTCTGACATCTTTCATTCAGCATATTGCGATGTTTTTCAATGTGTAGAATATAACAATTTGTTATTCTCAATTATGCTTTTGGCATTGAATCTAAGGACTCTTTACATAGGTCAAATATGTTTTATCTTTTATATTATCCTAGAAATACTATAGTTTTAGATTTTACTTTTAGGTCTATGACCAGTTTTGAGTTATGGTGGACCTTTGTGCTTATATTGGGCCTACCTGGATAATCTAAAATAATCTCTTCGTCTCAAAATCATTACATTAACCATACCTGCAAACCACACCCTGCTTTGTAAGGAGAAATAGTCACATGTTCCAGGAACTAGGCTTTGGATCTCTTTTGGTGGGAAAGTATATTCTGCCTACAACAGAGGGATTCTTGTAAGCAAATATCCCTGGATTTTCCATACTATACAAGTGACTTCCATGTTCTACAATGGTTTAATATGACGAATAACTTGGGGATGGGAGTAGAAAGACTGAACACTGAACTGAGCCTTTCCACCAAAAGCTCACTCAGTTTGTAGTGGAAAGAATAATGAGGCTTTAGAGTAATAAGGAATTGGATCTGAATGCTTAATTTTTCCATTATTCATTCTGTGGCCTTTAATTTACTATCATCAGGTTTGTTATTTAATAATAGGGTGAAAGTGAAAGTCACTCAGTCATGTCCAACTCTGGAGAATGGCACCCCACTCCAATACTCTTGCCTGGAAAATCCCATGGACGGAGAAGCCTGGTAGGCCGCAGTCCATGAGGTCGCTAAGAGTCGGACATGACTGAGTAACTTCACTTTCACTTCTCCCTTTCATGCATTGGAGAAGGAAATGGCAACCCACTCCAGTGTTCTTGCCTGGAGAATCCCAGAGATGGGGGAGCCTGGTGGGCTGCCATCTACAGGGTCGCACAGAGCTGGACACGACTGAAGTGACTTAGCAGCAGTGGCAGCATGTCCAACTCTTTGCAATCACATGGACTATGCAGTCCATGGAATTCTCTAGGCCAGAATACTGGAGTGGGTAGCTGTTCTCTTCTCCAGGGGATTTTTCCAACCCAGAGATCGAACCCAGGTCTCTTGCTTTTCAGGTGGATCCTTTACCAGCTAAGCCATCAGGGAAACCCAATAATAGGGTAATGGTGCTCATATTATAGGGCTATTTTGAGGACTAAAAAGATAGTATAAGTGTCCAGACAGCACCTAGAACATAAAATGTATAACAGTATACATTTCTTCCAGAAAAATTTTGCTTCTATTAGGCTTTATTCTTCTGGACAAAGAATGTGCATTATTTATCCCTGATGCTTATGCTATCAGTTTATGTGCACTGAAGTCTTTCATCTTCAAATTAGTTTCAATGGCAAAGAGCACGTTAGTAGAGAGGTTGAGTTATAGGTCCCTGGTTCTAAATCTTGATGTCAGTCTGTGCTAGTTGTGTGAGATCAGGTCATTTGTTTACACCTCGGTGTTCTTATCTCCTCAATGAGAGTGATGGGACCTACCTGTCTCATGGTTTGCTGTGAAGACAGTGGAGGTGCATATGAAGTACCGATCACGGGACTGTGGTGCAGTAATTCGTTTGGCCCTTAGAGGGAGCTCCATGAGAGTGAGAAGCCTGTGAAGCAGATGAGCTATGTTGGTGCTTCTTTCCCTGGATTCTGTTTTTAGCAAAATTGATTAAGAGGTAATTTAAATCACACAGACTCACAACCATGTGACATTATATATGCATTTTTAAATTTTTGAAGCAGATTTAATTTAGGTTCATTCTCAGTTAACATTAATTTGAGCTATTTTGCAAAATGCTTAATTCCTTGGCAAGGTCAGAAAATGTGAGTAATTTACATGCTAGAGTGTCCTTCAGTGGCTAACCAAGATCATAAATTCCATAATTCATAAAATATATTTTTAGTATGTATATATATATATATAAACACACACATACAAGTAATGATTACACTAAAATAGGCAAGGTGGTGATCATTTTGAATCTTTCAAACCATAACCTTTCAAAGAAATTAATTCTTCCTGTGACAAAGATTGCTGAGGCAATAAGCTATAAATGGCTTTTATGGAAACAAATCCAGAAAGAAGACATAATTTTAACATCAACAAGGCAGATAACCCAGAGTGGTTCTAAACTTATTTTGGGCTATTGAAAAAATAAGATATAAAACATGAAAGATGTCACGCTCAACACTAAAACTAGAATGCAATATTAATAAGTTTAAAAGGAGATACATTAACAGAAAGATTAATGTGAATTTTACTCATCACGTGGCAAGAAATAAGATAATGTAGTTTAAAACATTTAAGAAATTGTTAAATTATAAAGCAACAATATATGAACTATCCTAAAGAGAAGGGAGGAAATAACGTCCTATCTCAGATACTGCGAAACTTTATTCACAATTAATTTACAACAGTTCAGTTAATTTTCTTCAGTGTTATGAAGAGTGGGCCTGAGCCTAAGCCCCACAGCAGGACTTTCTATTACCTTAACATACTTTGCACTTTCAAAGTATCTAAGAATTTCTGTTTGATTTTTTCTGGTGAGAATTCCATTCCTTCCACCCTTGTTTTCTGCTCTTTGGACAGAACTCAATTATCCCATCTTCTCAATAATTGCTGAATAATTTTTCCGCCCCTCCTCCCTTCCCCATGCTGTGCAGTGTTATTTATTTCCTCATTGTATTTCCCAAAACACACTTTCTACCCCAGCTATTGGTTTATGATCTTGTCTCCATGACTAAATTATGAACTTTGTGTGAGCAGAGAACATACCTAATTTTTTTTAACTTTTAATTTTTTATTGGGGTATAGCTGATTAACAACCTTGTGATAGTTTCAGGTGAATAACAAAGGGACTCAGCCATAGATATACATGTACCCATTCTCCCCTAACTCCCTTCCTGTCCCTGCTGCCACATAGCATTTAGTTGAGTTCCCTGTGCTATTCAGCAGGTCCTTGTTGGTTATCTGTTTTAAATATATCAGTGTAAAACATGCTTTACATGTTTCAGTTTCTTTGGAACCTTCCATGGTGCTTAGAACATGTTATAAAATTAAGTTTGATTTTTGTAGGGCTGGGTATCCATAGTACCATGTATCCACAGGCAACTTGGAGTCTGTGAGATGAGGTCAGTAGTGATAAGGATGATGATTTAACTACATGGGAAACCTAATATACAAAATTAAGAGACCATTATTTCCTATCTTTTCAGTAATAAAATGTTACTCATTATTATGCTTATTACAAGAATTTCCCTTTTTTTTTTTCCAAAATGAGTTATTAATGTTTCGGATAAAAGCAGAACAAGTTAAAATTACTTATGCCTATACTTAAACTTCTCATTTTGGCAAACTCAGGAGTCTTAGGTACAGAGAAAATTACTTTCACAGTGTATTTTGAGGTGCACTGGACAGACTCCATTTGCTAAAATTTCTTCTTATCTCTTCCTTTTGCTAGATGGTCTCCACGCAGAAGCCAGTGCAATTTCTTTTTTAAAAAGAGTGTATCACGTACCTGCTTAAGACTCTCTGATGACTTCCCAATCCACTTAGAATAAAACTCAAACCCCTTTTTCTGGCCTCCAGACCCTACATGGCCTGCCTTCTGCTGATCGCTCTTGTCCTTTCTCACTGTATTCTGCTTCATTCATGAGCTACAGTCACACTCTCCTGTCTTCTTTTATTTGAAGGCACCAAGCTTAGTACCACTTTTAGTCTTTGAAGAATATTCTTCTCTTCTGGAGAGCTTTTTCCTTACCTCTTTTAAAAGACCTGCTATGTCGTGGTTTAGATCCACATTAAAGACACTCAGCTTTCCTTGATTGCCTGATCTAAATAGCTCCTCAAACCTTTCAAGTGTATCATCTTGTTTTATCTTTGTTACAGTATTTAGCACTACCTGATTGCTTCTTGATATTTGTTTAGTTTTCCATCCCTCTCCACTAGATGATACAATCTTTAAAAACAGATAACTTTGTTCATCTGTGACACAGACCCCCAAAAAGGCAAATAGAGGCTCAAGAGCATTTCTAAAGGGAATCAGATTTCTTCTTTATCTTTTCCCCTGGTATTCTTTAAAAATATTTCCTGAGAAAGTTGGTGTTAATAATACATTCATCTAAATTATCTTAAATGTTTAAAAATTAGTAGATTAATTGTAAGGAGCAGCATTTTGAGACATTAATGTTGAAATTACTGTTGGTTTTAAGATATCCAAAGGCAGGTTATAGATTCTGCTAGAACCAAGCTGACGCAGAGACCATAGCAGATCTTCCAAGATTTGCTGAAAATGCAGCCAAAGAAAAGGTGAGATGGAAGTAGGGCTAAGAGGAAGTTTTATTTTTCTTTGTAAAATGGAAGAAGTCTCTAAAAATGGTAAAGTGGCAAAGATTATATTAATTAGGACATGTTTTATAGACATTCGAGATTTATTTTTCATGTGTAAATTGCTATAAGTTACACAGAGAAAAATCATATTTCCAGAAGATGCGAATATGTAATTAGTGTCATAATTAAGGTGAAGTTTTTAGCTTTTTAAAGAAGGAGGGATCAGAAAACATTTTGGTATACCACCTATTATGTGATAATAAGTGAAAAATGTGCCTGAGTAAGTTTGGAGTATAATAGATAATTCACTATTTATTCTGGACATATTGGCTCATATTGATGGGTCCTGCATCAGTGGGGCTCCAGTGGCCAGAGACTTGGAAAACTCCAATTGTTGAATAGATTTCTTCATTTTTAAAATGACAATATTTGGCATCTCTAAGGTCTCTAATAGATCTGAAAACTCTGTAATGAATTGGAATGTTACAGGTTTCAGAAGCAAAATATGCTGAAAGCAGAGGAAAGCATACAAATGAGATCAGTGAAGGTAAAATTCATCCTCTCCAAATCTCTGATTGGATGGCTTTATGTGTCACGTGGAGAATGCATTAACTCTTTCAAAGTAGAGTAAATCAATGAACAAATAGCAACAATAGGCCATGGCTATTAATTTAAGATTGCAAAACTTTTTCTGGCAAAATTATATGCTTTGTAGATAGAAGGGACCTAAAAAATGATTTGATGTAGCTTTTCTTTTTAATCTGTGAAATATAAGTATTATGAAAGTGAAGAAGTCACTCAGTCATGTCTGACTCTTTGTGATCCCATGGACTGTAGCCCACCAAGCTCCTCTGTCCATGGAATTCTCCCTGCAAGAACACTGTAGTGGGTTGCCATTTCCTTCTCCAGGGGATCTTCCTGACCCAGGGACTGAACCCAGGTCTCCCATGAGGAGGTAAAGGCAGATTCTTTACCTACTGAGCCACCAGGGAAGACCAAGTATTATGAGATGTTAACAGGTATTATGTAACAAATGAGTTCTGTGTTTAAATAAGTATGGAAAACACTGCACACTATATTTGGCTGAAAAATCTCAAATCTGTGTATTAAAGGTCCTAGAAATTCATCAGCAAAGAAAATGAGTTAACTGTAAACATATATTTCATTCACTCAACATTTATCACACGCCCACTGTGTACCAGCAGCCAATGCTAAGGTAAGAACAAGTTCAATATTCAAGCAAAAGTAAGGGGACCGATATGGCTTAAGCAAGATGAGCCAGAGGGAGGGTCACAGGTGACAAGACGGAGAGGGTTGCTCATGATGATTCCTCTGGGCAGTTTAAAGCTTTTGGCTTTTTCTCTGAGTGAAATGGGGAGCCACTGCAAGACTTTAACCAGAGAAATAACTCAACTTTATTTAAGCCCTTAAAAGATTGTTTCAGTTGCTATGTTAAGAATAGACTATAGAGAATAGAGTTTCAAGGACAGAAGCAAAGAAACCCATGAGGGGTCTGTTGGCATAATCCATGTGAGAGAACTTTATGATCTTGACTAGGAGGATAGCAGCTGCCATGGTGAAAGGGGTGAGATTTGTCTTACTAAAGGCTCTGTGGAAGAAACCACTTTCAAGTTCATTCGCGTCATTGACTTAATTTAGTTCTTTGTAAGACTGAGGTTCCTGTTTCTTTACAGCTGTTAGACAGGGGCTGGTTTTTGCTCCTAGAGGCTGCCCACATTTCCTCACTATACCTTTCACATGGCCTTCTCCGACAGTGGTGGGATGAGTCCTGCTAACACTTGGAATCTCTCTAACTTCAGTCAAATAAAGTTCCTTGCTTTTAAGGACTCATGCGATTAGATTCAGCCAATGGAGATAATTTAGTATGATTTCTCTGTAACCTTAATCACAATTGCAATGCCCCTTTGCCATGTAATTTATTCACAAATTCCAGGGATTAGGGCATGGACATCTTTGGGAGAGGGAGCATTTTGCCTCCCCAAATCTTTCACTTAAAGATTCAAGGCATTTTTCAAAAAATATCCTATAATTTTAAGCTTTTTCTGTGAGATAAGAGATTATAGATAATACCCCATTTAGACAATCCAGAAGAAAAGCAAAAAAATAATTTTAATTGGCAAAATGTAATTAATTTCCTAAATATAATTTCTTTCCTTTTCTTCTTCTTTTTCATTTGCATTTGATTCTATTTCATTCCATTCAATTCCACAGCTTTAGGTGAACAATTTCCATATGCCAGACACCAATGTTAGTTGCACTGGCTATAAAGACAGAAGACATATTTTTAGCTCTTAAGAAGCTCACAACTTATTTGGAGAAACCTCACAAATGTAATTTTCAGCAACATGATATAGCAAATGAACGTTAGTGGCCAAATAAATTGAGTTAGAACTACTTGTACACCTAACGCTATACTGGACCACAGGAATATGTCCAAAGTAACTAGATTTTCAAGAAGCCGCAGCAGTCTCCATAAAACATTTTTCTCCTTTGCTTATATCTTCAGCTGCCCGTATAAAAATCTTTTGGGGCATTGACTTGTGACTAAAAGGGAAAACATTTCAGACTTGGCATGAGCCTGCTCATCTTTCTATAACTTTATAAGGTCAAATACAAGCCTATAAAACCCAGGCTTCCCCTTGTGACCATTAGAGTGAGGGCATCAAGCTGGCAGCTGGGCTGGGGCCTGCATACAAGTCAATCCCCCAGGAGTACTCTGTCTGAACCTTTGGCATTCATTCTTGCTGTGCGTACATTGTAGGAGATTGCTGAGGTGCTCGTTGGCAGAGCTCTGAAGCAATTATATAGACCCTGGCACTGTCCTTCACAGACAAAAATGTCTCAAGCTTTTATCAACACAATCAAGATATCTGTCTGGCTTTTGGTTGCCCTTTTGGGTACCAGTATTTCAGAGAAAATGTGATTTCCTCCTCAGATAGAATTCTTTCATATTGTTCATTAAATAATTTATTCATGTGTTCATTTATTCCTTCATTTTGTTGTACATCTCCAGACTATGACTCTAAGTTTTAGCTTGAAATGTATGCAGACTTCCCCACTGTTTTTTTAAGGGAATTTAGAACTTGGTTCGGTCTAGCATGTGCAGTTAACCATTAGTTTGCAGGGATAAGACGAAAGCAGGGATGCTCATATTTTTGAGCATACATAAGGCACTAACCGGAGAAGGCGATGGCACCTCACTCCAGTACTCTTGCCTGGAAAATCCCATGGACGGAGGAGCCTGGTAGACTGCAGTCCATGGGGTCACGAAGAGTCGGACACGACTGAACGACTTCACTTTCACTTTTCACTTTCATGCACTGGAGGAGGAAATGGCAACCCACTCCAGTGTTGTTGCCTGGAGAATCCCAGGGATGGGGGAGCCTGGTTGGCTGCCATCTATGGGGTCGCACAGAGTCGGACACGACTGAAGCGACTTAGCAGCAGCAGCAGCAGCACCAAGGCACTAACCAGTCCAAATACATGTCAGTCAGAGGTGTTGGGGACAACCCCTTGCTATAGCTGGTATGGCATTAACTTTTTAGTTTTGGGAAAATGGGTAGAAAGTTGGCTTAAAGCTCAACATTCAGAAAATGAAGATCATGGTATCCGGTCCCATCACTTCATGAGAAATAGATGGGCAAACAGTGGAAACAGTGTCAGACTTTATTTTTTTGGGCTCCAAAATCACTGCAGATGGTGATTGCAGCCATGAAATTAAAAGAAGCTTATTCCTTGGAAGGAAAGTTATGACCAACCTAGACAGCATATTCAAAAGCAGAGACATTACTTTGCTGACTAAGATCCATCTAGTCAAGGCTATGGTTTTTCCTGTGGTCATGTATGGATGTGAGAGTTGGACTGTGAAGAAGGCTGAGCACCGAAGAATTGATGCTTTTGAACTGCAGTGTTGGACAAGACTGTTGAGAGTCCCTTGGACTGCAAGGAGATCCAACCAGTCCATTCTGAAGGAGATCAACCCTGGGATTTCTTTGAAAGGAATGATGCTAAAACTGAAGCTCCAGTACTTTGGCCACCTCATGCAAAGAGCTGACTCATTGGAAAAGACTCTGATGGTGGGAGGGATTGGGGCAGGAGGAGAAGGGGATGACAGAGGATGAGATGGCTGGATGGCATCACAGACTCAATGGGCGTGAGTTTGAGTGAACTCTGGGAGTTGGTGATGGACAGGGAGGCCTGGCGTGCTGCGATTCATGGGGTCGCAAAGAGTCAGACACGACTGAGCGACTGAACTGAACTGAACTGGAGGCTTTAGGTGTCAGACAAGAGGATACACTACTAATCAGTAGGAAAATATTTAGATATTTTAACACTTAGTATAGCTATACTGGTCGTGAGAGCTAAATATCAATCCTGAGTAAGAGTATTTACATGAATTAGCAGATGAGTTTGCTGTGGGCAATATCTTTCTGTTGTTTCTTTATTTTGACCTACTCACTCCTTTAAAACTGCCTATAAGAGCAATGTTTCCCAGAGATCCCTTTCCTTAAGAGTTACGGTGAGCTTTGTTTTAAATTTTGTTAGCTTTTGTAAAAATTAATTGATTAATTTTAATTGGAGGCTAATTACTTTACAATATTGTATTGGTTTTTGCCATTCATTGACATGAATCAGCCGTGGGTATACATGTGTCCCTCATCCTGAACCCCCCTCCCACCTCGCTCCCCATCCCACCCCTCAGGGTTATTAGAAAGGTAAATCACTTGTCCTACATTTCTACTTTGTGAAAACATATCCCAGAAGAATTCACTTTTACTATTTCAGTATTTAATTCTTCTAATGATTGCTTCCGTAATTAAACACAGAAGCTTTATATCTATGATTCTTAACAATGTTTAAGTAGTATTCATTTAATTAAAGGGCCTTTAAATATATGTATACAAATTACCAGGATCCTCCTTACTGTGGTCTGGTTCAGGAAATCTATCCTGGATTTGGGAATATGAATTTTTTAAAAGTTCTGATGTGACATCTTTGTTCAGCCAGAGTGAGAACTAATTTACTAGAGAATTATTGTCATGTATTACTGTAAAGATCTTTGTTGAACCAGCATGGCCATGGTTGGCAGAATTTTGCAACGTGGAAATTTCTCTTCATTTGGAAAACATCTTACCTTGCTTTCTTCATCCTTTTCTGTTTTCACATTTTTTTCATCCTTTCTCTAAATTTATTTGCCTTTTTTTGGTGTGTCCTATAGCTTATCTGATAATAATAAGCTTATCTGATAATAATATAGGATTATAGCTTAACCCTCTATTCCTTGTTTTTATACCCAAATTTAGGGAGTTGACAAAATTGCTGTCATACATTATTGTCCAAAGAAAACTGACACAGTGAAAGGTCATTAAAATTGTAGACATCTGAGCTCTCCAAAAAGATGATCAGAATTTTCTGGGAAAATGTATAATCTCATGATCAATTTAAAGGATACATGTTCTCAATAGTTGGAAACAACATATTGATTGAATATAGCAACTTATATTTAGCAAAAATTACTTACACACTCAGGAGCATAAAATCTCTATACTCCTTCTGCTTGCCAAAGCATTTAATGCAGCCCTACTTGTTTATATAATAAGGATGGTGCTGAGTTTTCAAATAAAAATTTCTTCTGTAGGACACATTAAATCCCTGGGAGTATTAGGTAGTAGAGAGCACGAATGCACTCAAAATAGGACATGGCATCTGTTAGACTTGGCTTGATAATGTTTCTAACCTCATGTTAAATCTCTGAGCATTACTAATATGCTTAACACAGGTGGTCAGCCTTACATTCTGGGTAAATGGAGCAACCAGGTCAGTTTCATCTGTTATATAAAAATTATTCTTAATAGAATCATGTCTGAATATTTTTCAATATTGGAGTGTTGTTTTGTAGAAGATTTTTAGTTGAATCATATTTCCTACAGAAGGAGTTTCCCCTCTCAATTTTTACAAAGGAATCTATAATTATTTCTGGGAATCTACACCACACAAAAACAGATGAAGGTAAATATTTTTAAAAAGAATACCATTTTTTTCTTCTCAACCAGCTTCTTTATTTCACAGTTTAACAGCAGATTTTTCTTCTTGGACTCAGTATTTGATCCCCTCATCTCAGTTGCTTCCTATTCCCAATTCCAGCACTTCTAAAATCTAATTCTTCCTTTCAAATATTTTAGACAATGAAAAACTGGAAAGTAAAAATTTAAAAATACCATTTATAATAGTGTTAAAACCATAAAATACTAAGGGATTATTTTTTTCTTAAGGTACATAAAATTGCCTCACTGAAAAACTACAAAATGGTGCTGAAAGCAGTGTTAAAAGACTTATGTGAATAGGAAGAACTAATATATTTACTAGTTTGGAAGATGCTACTGTTAAGATTTCCATTCTCCCCACAATTTTATGTGTATATGTGTATTCAGCATAATTACAAATTGTCTAAATTCCCTGTGGGTTTTTAAAGAATCGTCTAAATTCCCTGTGATTTTTAAAGTATATTTGGAAATGCAAAGGACCTAGAGTAGAAAAAAAACACCAGTCTTCTGACAAAGCTAGCAATACCTGACCTCAGGATGTGTTTGTTACCAGGCTACAGTAGTAAAGATAGTAGACAAATATACTAAAATGATAATAGATAAATAAATTAAAATATAGTATCTCAAAAGAGACTCACACATACATATATGGTTAAGTAATTTTCAACAAAGGCATCAAAGTGATTCATTGAGGAGAGCAAAATCTTTTCACAAATAGTGCTAGAAAAACTAGGTATTTAAACAGAAAAAGCACTTCAACTTCTACTTCACTCCATACTCAGAAATTATCTGAAATGGACATAGACCTATAGATAATGCTGAAATTATAAAGCTGCTAGAACAATAAATTGGAAAATATCTTCATGACCTTGGAGCAGGCTAATATTTCTTAGGACAAAGAAATCACAAACTAGACTTCAGTTCAGTTCAGTTCAGTCACTCAGTCGTGTCCCGACTCTTTGCGACCCCATGAATCGCAGCACGCCAGGCCTCCCTGTCCATCACCAACTCCCAGAGTTCACTCAGACTCACGTGCATCGAGTCAGTGATGCCATCCAGCCATCTCACCCTCTGTCGTCCCCTTCTCCTGCCCCCAATCCCTGCCAGCATCAGAGTCTTTTCCAATGAGTCAACTCCTCACATGAGGTGGCCAAAGTACTAGAGTTTCAGCTTTAGCATCATTCCTTCCAAAGAAATCCCAGGGCTGATCTCCTTCAGAATGGATTGGTTGGATCTCCTTGCAGTCTTAGTTATAATCAAAACCTTCTGTTCATCGAAAGACAGTGTTAAGAAAACAAATATATAAAACAACAGACTTTAAGAAAATAATCATAACAAATACATTTGACACAGGGCTTATAATATATAGAGACTATACATAGAATTCCTACAACTCAGTAATAGTGTCATAATTGTATGAAAAATGGACAAAATATTTAAGTAAATACTTCACAAAAATCACATATGTATTACTGATGAGCACATTAAAAAGTATTCAACATCACTGATTCTCAAGGAAATGCAATTTAAAACACAAATTGATAAAAGATTGACAATACCAAAAGCTCTAGAGAACGTAGACCATCTGGAAATCTCATACATAGCTATAATATATAGAATGGTACAATACCTTTGGAAAGTAGTTGGGCAGTTCCTTTAAAAGTTAAACATACATTTGTGCATCCTATGATTCAGTAGTTACACTCCTAGGTGTTTGTCTAAGAACTAGAAACATCTATCCACAAAAGCTTTGTTATATAATGTTTAAAACTACTTTATTTGTAGTAGCCTGAAACTGGGAAAAAAACCCAGTGTCCATCAATAGGAGAACAATGATTAAATAAATTATATATTTATACAATGGAACAACAATAAGTGAACAACTTCTTAGCACTTATCTTCATCTGGCTTATTATTTGTTTGTTTATTATCTTCCTTCCCCTGCGAGGATGTACGTTCCATGAGATCAAGGCATTCATCTTCTTATGGTCACTCATGTATTTTAGCACTGAGAAACACTTAGATATAAGAAGGACCCAATAAATTTTGTGGAATTGATGAAAGTAATATTTATACCACTTCCTTCTTCTCTCAGAAGGTTACTATCTTCCTCTACTCTCATATCCACTCAATCTTTTTCACAAGCACCTATCCTTTCTTCGTATCTGTCTCAGTGAATAAATGTCCTGCTCCTTCAAAGAGGGTTCTTCTATGTTCTTTATCTCACCTTTGACTTTTAACCTGGAAATTTTCACAATTTATTCCCCATTTTCCCTATATCCTTAATTTCTCCTCTGCGCAGAGGTAAACTGCCCCTTTTCCTGGAGCCAATAAGCACACTTGAGTTTGTGCTACCTAAAAACAAAACAAAAAAGTTCTCTAGAATCCACATTCCCCAGGTGTGCTACTTTTTCTATATATCTATATCTATCTATACTTCCATTTGCAGCCAAGTTTCATGAGAAAGAATTCTATTTATATTATTTCCACTTTCTCATTGTTCATGTCATTCCTCAACCTACAGTATCCTGAATTCTTCTCTACCTACTCCGCAAAGATTATTTTCATCTTAAAATTTACCATGATATTTGTAATGTCAAAGTCACAGTTGATGGACAGTGTGTTTCCGTATCCTAAAGGCCCTTCTAGGGCAGTGACCTGTTGAACATATCTATCTTCTTGACACTAGCATGATCCTTTTTTTCTTGCTATCTTTCTGATTTTTTATGTTCTTATTCTCTAACACAGACTCAGCTTCCTCAGCTTATTATTTAAATGTTGATGTCTCCCAGAATTTCAGATGCATCCTTTCACTCTGTTCAGCTATGCCAGCCTTCTTCCTATTGCAAAAAAAAAAAAAAAAAGGCACAAGCTTAACTCTTTCCTGCAGACTTATATTTGCTATCATTTCTGCCTGGAACACTTCTTTTTTGTCCTTCTTGTTCTAAGTCATCTTCTGTGTGACTATATCTCTCAGGATCCTCATAGCAAATATGTCATACCAAAAAGGGAATAATTAAAGAATTTTAATAAAAATAGCATTTATGGGTAGATATGGGTAGATGTAGGGAAATTTACAAGGAACAGTAAAACACTCTGTTGCCTCTTGGCAACAGCAAAAAGTTGTGCATCAGAGAAAGACTAGCAGTACTAGGTGATAGTTACAGCCACATAAGGGGGCTGCCTGACAGAAGCTGTGTCCTTCAGATATACAGCCACTGACAAAGCATGGCCAAGCAAAAAGTGAGAAGGAAGACAGAATACTTTGACCTCTGCTTTCTCCCACTCTCTGACTGGGTGACCCTGTGGGAAGCCAGAGGACAAGGGGGCCTTTTTGATGTTGCCTATATGAGTCATTCCTGGAGGCTGAGAAGGACACAAAGTAGAATTGGAGGGGCCAACAGTGAATACCCAGTTTACCTCTTTTCTCTGTCAGCATCCATCAATGTTGTTTGTCAAGATAAACACCTTGTTCCAACACAGGAGAATAGCAAGTCTTATCAGTTAGCATGTCTTTTTGGAGTTATATCAATTCAGTCAGTCTTACCTGAAAGTTAAAATAGTAGCACCAGTGTATTTCATTTAAGGTAGCTATAGCATAAACCCTGACAGCTGGCTTTTCTTTCTATAACACAAGTACCTGACTTAAGCTTTGATTGCTCAGGCACCCACTTCAAAGAGTCGTCTACTTCAAAGATGGCATCCACTTCAAAGATGGCATCCACTTCAAAGATGGCTAAATTAAATATCTTGACTAAGCACATTGCCGGCCACATGACTAGATAAAGAGCCAACTCCACTTCCCTCCACCAAGGCTCCTTTGTTTTAGAAGTCTTGGTTGATTTTGAAAACTGACCATTTGAGCTGCTTGTTCTTTTTCTCTTTCCATGCTTTAAATTACCACTCTTACATTTTAAATTCATCATTTAAAAGTGAGACTTGGCAACCCTAGACCCCTATCCTGGACCTCAATGAAGCAGAGTCCTGGGCCTTCCTCCCCTCCTTCCTCCCCTGTTTCTGTCTCTCTTTCTCCCTCTTTCTCCCTACCTGTGACCTTGCTCTGTGGCCCTAGGTGTGCCCTTGCTTTTCAGGACCTGCGAGTAATAAAACATTTCTTTTAAGTTTCCTGATGTTTGTTGCTGAGATCATCTTGCAATTGTAATAAAAACAAGAAGTCCTGGTCCCTCCACAACATTGGTTATCAATAGGCTGATCAGCATGAAACAGTAGTGGTCCAAAAAGGTGGAGAGAATAAATTAAAATTAGCCCTACAGTCCCTGATTCTGTTACTAGTCACAGGGACTACATATTCATATATTTCTTCCTCCATCAATCTTTCTGCATTACCCTGTCTATTGGCATCTTGGCTGTTTTTATTTCCTCCTTTGTGATGACCCTTCTTCACCATAGAGTAAAAGTTCTCATTGATTGGTACAGTTTTCCCTTGATCAGAGCTATTGGGCAAATGATCACGGAGAAAGAATCCAGTAGATCCCTGGATACTAGTCTTCTTTCCCCTCACTGTATAGCTGTGCCCCAGTTTTCCCAGATAATAAGGATCAACTACCAATGTTCTCCTTCTTTGTTAGTTCAGGGTATGAAAAATACAAAATGATCTGATGGCAGCCTCAAATCACAAGTTAGTAGAATAATGACTGTATTCCTTAGTGGAAGCACTCCTCCATGAGGCACTAAAATCTCCAATTCTAGATCTCAAGGTCACTGAGACGAACCTTTCCTACCTCCATTCTTTTGCCAGACCCTGAATTCTGGCTTTTGGTAAGATTATACCATATACTGGTCATTGCTGCTGCTGCTAAGTCGCTTCAGTCGCGTCCAACTCTTAGCGACCCCCTGGACTGCAGCCTACCAAGCTCCTCCGTCCATGTGGTTTTCCAGGCAAGAGTACTGGAGTGGGTTGCATTGCCTTCTCAGATATGGATCACTGGTATATAACAAATCCTGTAGAATGTCAGCTCAGCCTTGCAGGATGTTGACTCCAAGCCATCCCCATAAATAAATTGTCCTCAGGTATTCTAACTGTCCTGTCAAGTCAGCCACTTCTAGGTTACAAGGACTGTAAAACTAGTGAATTCTATGGCTGTGAGCTGACGGCAGCATTTATTTTACCAGCAAATTAGTTCTTTGATCTGAGATGGTGTCCTAATCTCAATTAGGATGTAGTGATGAATAAGACTTTTTATTAAGATCAACAGGTTCACAGGTGATGGTGTTAACAGAGGCACTGCAATCAGAAAAGAATCATCTTCACCCAAACTGTCACCGATTACTAGGAGGGCAATAACTTTCCCTTGCTCACCAACTCATGACAGAATGGCTATCCAAAATAATCCACATGGTACTAGGTGCCTGGACAGTACCTCAGAGGATGGGACAATCAGAACTCTATATTGTCCTTTGGTGTCATCTGGTCCAGTACTCACCTAGAGCTCTGAAAAGCCACCACACTTACCATCATGGCATCTTTGCATATGGGCCAATTGAATTAGCACTGAGGTGGAGGATAAAGAGGCAAGCATGCCATGAAGACCCATTCATAACCAGGTCCACAATTTTTGTTTCTTTGTTATTTGGTCAGAGGGAACTCTATGACACCACCTTACCATGACACCATGGGAGCCTCAGTCATCTACTTGTGAAGTTGACTCGCACCTTCCACATACTACTGTGCATGTTCAACTTTATGTTTCAACAAATTAGATAACATTCTTGATGAACACTGTGGGTCACATAGTCACTTGGTGTCTCACTATTAGGTGTTCAGTCTTCTAGAGCTCAGGAGCAAATCTAGGGTTACTTCTCAAATAAAAATTGTGCTTAGAAGCAGGTTTGATCTTAACCCCAGGTTGTAGACATTTGTGTTGTGGTTACTCTACTGGGTATTGCTAGAGGTTCCACTCAAGGTTTCTTCTACCATAGATAATTGTGATAACATTGTGTCAACTGCTCATAGGATCTAAATGGTAGAGCCATTTATTCTAACACAGCTAGAACCCTTTGGAAAGCCTTTCTTTCTTTTTTTTTTTTGGTCCAAGTCTCACTCATAGGGGAAGTTTTGTGTCATCTAATAAATGGTTTTGGAAAGCCCACCCAAATACATTAAACGTGGCCTCCTAAAACCAAAGAGTCCAAGCAATATGCCTCTTTCTTGATGGCAAGATATATGAGAGCAACTTACAACTTGTCACTCACGTTATAGGACATATCTGTATGTGCCCATAGGCCACTAGACCTAGATATTTTTCTAATGAGCATTTCCCTGAACTCTTGCACTTATTTCCCATATTCTGATGGGCATATGTTTTAGCAGATATGTAGAGATGCTTTCTAATTTCTGCTCAACAGATCCAAGTAGTGCCATGTTATATAATGGACCAGCATGATATTCTGGGTGGTATTAAGATGATGAAGGGACATCTGGATGATATATAACATAGAGCAGGAATAATGCCCTAACCCTGATGTCAAGATAAGGAAGTCTACTGTAGCTCTTGCCACATGAAGAAATACTGTCATTGTCATAGATCTCTATGTTCAAAACAATCTAATTGCTATTCTAACCCTGAGGTTTATTATTTCACTTTCACCCACTTTATCTGATTATTAAGTGATCACCAGTTCAGGATCCCAATATTCCTATTAAAACTGAGGATTCCAATTTCCTTGAGACAGACTCAATACTATCTCTGGCTTACAATTAACACATAGTTTTTCAAAGATAGTAGTATTACAACTTCTTATTGTGTAGATGAGGGAAATATCCTCTGAGTCCATACCATAGGGAATATGGTTAGGGGTAGTTACACAGTTGGCATAAAAGAAGTTTACTTATATCCTTTTGATCCTTTTAGACTCCCTTTATCCAAAATGTGCCAGGGAAATTCCAGCACTGCCACCATTTTCCCATCACTAGCTACAGGCCACCACTGAGTCCAGGCTTCAATTAATCCATCTAGTTCAAGAAGGTAACTGAAACTTCCACATGCATGAGTTAACACATTAAATTCTGAGTCTTGAATGTACTCCCATATCAATAAATAAAACTGATGTCATCCTGTGAGTTGTACCTTGGTCTAAACTATTAAGGTTAGTGAAAAAGTAATTGCAGTTTTGGACCATGAATTTTAAATCATTATAACTAACTCAAACACATCTTTATTAATCAAAATAGAAACCATTACAATCAACACATTTTTGCCAACTAGGAATATGTTTGTTTATTCCTGTAGTGTGAAAATCCGTGCTTCAGGATTTGATGAACTCTTAAACAGTATTTTCTGCATCTCGCTGGTTGTGGAAGCATTATTCCTGAAAAAAGTTGTTGAGATGCTTGAAGAAGTGGTAGTCAGTTGGCAAGAGGTCAGGTGCATATGGCGGATGAGGCAAAACTTTGTAGCCTAATTTGTTCAACTTTTGAAGCATTGGTTGTGCAACATGTGGTTGGGTGTTCTTGTGGAGAAGAATTGGGCCCAATCTATTGACCAATGCTGGCTGCAGGCATTGCAATCTTTGGTGCATCAATTTGCTGTGCATATTTCTCAGATGTAATGGTTTTGTTGGAATTCAGAAAGCTGTAGTGGATCAGACAGGCAACAGACCACCAGTGACCATGACCTCTTTTTGTGTAAGTTTGGCTTTGGGAAGTACTTTGGAGCTTCTTTTCAGTCTAACCACTGAGCTGGTTGTTGCTAGTTGTATAAAATCCACTTTTCGTCACATATCACAGTCCTATCAAGAAATGATTCATTCTTATTGCATAGAATAAGAATCAAAGCTTTTTTTGATTTGCAGTCAGCTCATGAGGCATCCATTTGTCAGACTTTCCCACCTTTCCAATTCTCTTCAAATGCCGAACAACCACAGAATGGTCGACATTGAGTTCTTCATCAAGTTCTTGTGTAGTTGTACAAGGATCAGCTTTGTTGATCCTCTCAGTTGGTTGTTGTCAACTTCTGATGGCACTCCTCATCTTCAGGGCTCTCATTTCATTTGCAAAATTTCTTGAACCACCACAGCACTGTATGTTCATCAGCAGTTTCTGGGCCAAATTTATTGTTGATTGTTGTCTCCACTGCTTTATGACCCACTGCTCTATGACTTGAATAAAAAATTGCTCAAATTTCGTTTTTGTCTAACACCATTTCCCTAGTCTAAAATAAATGTAAAATGGACAGCTAGTAATGTCACTAGCAAAAAAAATATAAAATAAAATAAAGCAGGAATGTGCATTAAAATGATATATAACATAACCACATTTATTTAAGAATGTATTCCAATGTACTTCAATAATTTGGCCACCTGATGCAAAGAACTGACTCATTAGAAAAGACCCTGATGCTGGGCAAGATGGAAGGCAGAAAAATAAGGGGATGACAGAGGGTAATATGTTTGGATGGCATCACCGATTCAATGGACATTAGTTTGAGCAAGCTCCAGGGGTTGGTGATGGACAGGGAAGCCTGGCATGCTGCAGTTCATGGGGTCCTAAAAAGTCAGACACAACTGAGCGACTGAACTGAAATGATTCCAATATCAAACAGCAAAATTCAACAGTGGAAAACGACAATTACTTTTGCACCAATGTAGATACTTAGAAGCTAATCCCATACATGCTCTCCAGAATTCTGCTTACATGAATCTGCCACTCCTTTTAGGTTTTGAATTTTTCCAACTGTGCAATGTTGGACTTGGCAGCAGTGAAGGGTAGTAAGTGCATATCCGAAAAAGAATCAGCATGTCCTTGTAAGCCACTTGCAGGGCTGGCCAATTAAAATATGTATGATCCTCCATGAGTTTGCCTTTAACCAACTGGATATTGACACTTAGAGTGGCCTTGGAACCATGCATTCCACCAGACTGGGTCTCCACAAGACTGCGTGGAAAGAACCCCACATCACCCTACTCTACCAGCAAGCTGGCACCACCAGTGGCCTGTCACATATGAAACTAACATCTATTGTGTTTGAGCTATTTTGTATTTCAGATCTACTGGTTATATCATTTTGCTTACTTTCAGTAAAACAGGGCCTTTTGCTTTCTTTTCTTTTTACTTGAAATGTGGTTTGTAAATTATTTTGAAAATGGGAAATTAATGATTCATAGAATTAATGTCATAGATGTCCTTTTCTCCCTGTACTCCTACATAAATTTGTAGATGTGACAACTCTAATGATAATTAGATATTATTAGTCTGCATGCCACTCTTAGAATGTTATTTATTCTTTCCCATTAGTATCACAGAGGCTACAATTTTCAATGCCAGGGGGATGCAAAACATACATAGATAACCTTTAAGGAAAATATCATGTTGATGAGCAAAATGACCTGAGTGACTATCAAAAAAGATCTTTATGCAGGACAAATGTTTCATTGTGCCTTTTTTTCCCCAGAGAAAAAGATATCCCTTTATACAAAACATTATCAACATGTATGGCACACGAACAGCTATGTATCATAAGTACTTCTTTTATTCCTTAATTCAGAACAAGATCACAAGGTAAGCAAAAACATTGAAATACCTACAGGTTCCCAATAACCCTATCAAAGTCTCTTTTCAGGCAGATTAAATAACCTTGAAATTTGAGACCTTGGAAAATTTTTACCAGAACTCTCTTTACCACATTTAGAGTTTGTTATGCAGGTAGGTAACCCTATTGAGCTATGTGAGTAGAACCTTGAGTTACTTTTTCTAAGTAATGATATCTTATTCTGTTATCTTATTATCTTATTATCTAAGTTATCTTATTCTAAGATAACAATTTCAAAGAAATGACAACTCTACCTTGATATTATACTCACTATAAACAAGGGTACCCTCACTTAGCATCAGCCAATTTCCTTTTATAGAATTCAATGTTTGACTTTGTTATAGGTGCCCTTTGGTCAGATTATTTCAGGGTATTCCTCTAAAACACTTAATTCTTAAAAAGTAAAACAGTATTATCAGTCATTTGTTAAAAAACCCCTCGTCTTTCTTTTTATTTTCTTTAAAGTGTCCATTGTAGAAGGCAGAGGGTCAAGTAGAAAATGATCTGAATATCAGGAAGCTGTGAGTTCTTATCCTGTCCCTGCTCCTTGCTATGGACTCCTGAGTAAGCTACTGACCCCACTAAGTCTTGTTTTTTTCTCAGCCTCAAAATGAAAGCCTCTTAGTGTACTGATGAGGAGCTAGTATGTATAAAGCACCTGGTATACAGTTTCTTCTCATTCCTTTATTCTCTTTGGCTCTAGCCTGATTCTTCTTGATTGAACTAACATGATTTCTCAATGACTTGCATATCAGATCAACTGGGCAGAGTTGTCATGAGCTCCAGGCACAGTTATCACTCAGAACACTTGCCCTTTGGATCTGGTTCAGGCACTATTTAAAGAGAAGCATAATTTGTTGATTAAATTAAATGTGTAGACTTTTAATATTAAAATATATTTAAATTCACCATTTAATATTAAAGGCAGTCTGATGTTGAAATCATCTTCTCGCATTGGCAGAGAGACATACTCACCTTTTTGGGATCAGTAGAGGCAGGCATCACCTGTCTAGGCCAAGGATATCCTTGGATCTCTGTAGCTACAAATCAATAAAACTTTAATGCAATCCAGCACAAAACAATACAATGCAAATTCAATAAAGGAGGAATTTTCTGAATACTTTACTCAAAGCAATATTCTTATTTTCCATTACCCTTTCTTGTCATCCAAGTACTTAAAACCTTTCTTCTTTATAAGAAGATATGGATATGTATAGAAGCCAAGCTTGAGTAGAGAAGGCTTCCATAATGTAGTCTACTCTGTATCTCCACTTTCTTATTGTCCTTTCAGTCCTCAGTTCCCTGCAAACTGGTTTTGATATTGTCTATTTTAGTGAAACTATCCTTGAAAGTAGCACATAGTCTCCAAATTAATAGGAACACTTTTCAGCCCTTAGTGTATTGTACCCACTAGCTGCATTTCAAACTGTACATAGTATGTGAATACTTCCATTGTAACTCTCATAAACTTCTCTCTCTGGTTTTTACTATCACTTTAACCCTCTTGATGTGTTTCAAAGTCTCTCCCCTACTCAGCTTATTTCCATTAATTTTACCTCACGATTTCATTTTTAGCTCACTATTCTAAAAGTATGTGCTCTTTCTTGACATGACTCTAGTTTGAACTGTGATCTGTGGGATCACCCTGTTGATGTATCCAGTCCTACCCTCCCTACTGACATTTAATAACTGTAAATGTCTTAACTGTACATCTCCACTTAGGATGTATTGTTGCTGCTGCTGCTGCTAAGTCGCTTCAGTCATGTCCGACTGTGCAACCCCATAGACAGCAGCCCACCAGCGTTAGGGACCTATATTAAACACCTGTTGGCATTTCTGTCTAGTTTGGAACATTATTTCTGAGCACTACTCCTGACATACTATTGTAGTAGACTCTGCTGTGGTCTCCTTAATCTTAATTTCTTGTTCGATCTTACTAATAGAACTTTCATTTTATTTGGGTGTCAATGTGCCCAGATACTAAATTAAACATCAAAACAAGGCCAATGTGACATAGGTGAAGTCTTCTAAAGATTTTAGAAAGCTTTGAATCACCTCTTCCTCCTTGTTGCTTCCTTCTTTTTCTTTCTACCTGGAATGTAATTGAAAGCTGAAAGAAGAATAGTTATTTAGCTGCTAAAGAGGTGGCTATAAGGATGGGAGCAAGCGTGGTAGGTCAGAAAGAGAGAAGCGGACTGGAATATTGCAGAACTTTATATCTTCTGCACCAGCCCAGACTGTATTAGAATAATTTCAGTTGCGAGTATAATAAAGTCTCAAAATAGTAGTGGTATAACAGTATATAAGTTCATTTGTCTTCGGTGTGAATGAAGTTGTGGTTTGACAGGACTGATATAGTGATTCATTAATCATTGGGCACTGAGACTCCTTACATTTTCTTGCTTATAACTTTGGGAATAAGAAGGGCACTTAGTCAAATAATCCAGTTATTATATCCACATGTAATTCGTGAACAAGAAAGAGGACAAAAGAAGGACACATGTTTCCTTTTTAAAATACAGAAGTCACGTAAGACACTTCTATTCAGATCCATCAGCCAGAAATTAATCATGCAGTAACCACAAAGTAGCCATGCATTCAGGCTTCCCTGGTGGCTCAGCAGTAAAGACTCCACCTACAATGCAGGAGTCACAGGAGATGCAGGTTTGATGCCTGGGTCAAGAAGATCCTCTGGAGGAGGGCATGGCAATTCACTCCAGTATTCCTGTCTGGAGAATCCCATGGACAGAGGAGTCTGGTGGGCTTCAACCCATAGGGTCACAAAGAGTTGGACACAACTGAAGCAACTTAAAATGCGCACACACACACACACACACACACACACACACACACACACACACCAAGCCATGTATTCAGCTAATAGTCATGAATGCTGTGGCAACCCCAGTTGCTCATCTTTGACTGTTTGATATGTCAAAAAAATTCCCCACCCCATTTGATTAAATGTAAAATTGTGATTCAATTACATGAAGCCAAAAGCAGTCCTTAATTAATTCAGAATTTAGATCTTAAATGAGACCACGAAGAATAACAGAAGATAAAATATGGAATTGACTAAAGGAAGAAAGTGGTGCTTTGGACAATAAGGACTCATATACTGAATGCCCCAAAACTGGTGGTGATCATTCTGTGGAATTAGGTCAAACTGTTGTCTGTTGCATTTTAGGAGGTAGGCCACATCAATCCCCAGGCTATTAGGAAAAATGGAAGGGCAATTCAGACTACTGCAACACCAAATGGTTCAAAACAGTAATTAATACTACTATGGTTCTTATGGGATGACTGGGCTCAGCCAGGTGATTTTCCTATAGGGTCTTGCATGTAATTTCACGTCAGATAGTAAATGGGAATGGAGATACCTGATGTACTGACTGATCTGGACATCCAAGAAGGCTTTTCTCCTTATATATCTGATGCTTTAGCTAGGTAGCTGGGGTCTGTGGATCTCTCGCTCCACGCAGCCTCTTCTCACAGCTAAATTGGACTTCCTCACAGCATGACTATCGTGCTTCTTACAGAGTTGTTGGCTATCCCCAGACTGAGTGCATGAGAGACCTAGCTCAAAGTTACTAGACTTCTTATAATCTACCCTTGGAACGAATATAGTTTTGCTTCTGTCACATTCTACAATCACTGTGAATTATAGGGCCAACCTTGATCCAAAAAGTGGGGACTACACAAGTTTGCGGATCCCAAGAAGCATGCTTCGTAAGAGTTGGGGTTCTTTCTTTGGAAAGAGAATAAAAACCTGCTGAAAGAGTTGCTTTAGGCCTGTGTCCGGAAATCTACATTTCATGCTGAATTTAGATACTGGAAGATTGTTTTAAAAATTTTCCTTACATTCTAAACAAATTCCATGGCAGTGGCAACCTTGGCAAGAGCAAAGACTGACCCAAGCAACTTTCCTTAAGAGTCCTCTATCAAACACAGGTTTTGACTTTGAAGGAAAAGATGGGATTAATAAGGCTGTCATCTAGAAAGAGGCTGTTTTAAATGTAAATTGCATAATCATGAAGATTCACCATGTGTGCTGGTATGGAATGATGTCTAACATAGACTCACAAGTCAGGTAGCTATATCCTGGGTTGCATGGGACAGTCATGGTTCACACCTGGGGTCCTAGTATCATTACTAATTATATCATTTTCACCCTTAAATTGGCCAATTGAAATGATAAATTATGTTTATCTTATTGTTAAATTACAAAACAAAAGATAGAGAATAGTGTTTATGTTGGTATGTATAATACGACCTATTCAAAACCACATAAATTTAAATTTAAAGAAAAGTTATGGCCAACATTTTAGCAAAAAGGAGAACTTGTGGAAACATAATACTTGTGGAATAGGATACTTTACATATGATAACAGTGGATGCCTGTGGAGCAGGATCAGGAGACTTCCAGTCCTGTGGCTAGAAGACAAGGGTCAGAGACTTACTTTTCTCTGTAAACCCATGTGCCCTACTAGAATTCTGTGCCTTATCCATGTATTGCCTATTTGGAAGAGCAATTTAAAACAACAAAATTCATTTTCAATACAATGTGAGTCATGCCATGAGAGCTATTACCATATTAGCTTCCATTTATTGGGTTCTTATTCTGCCAGGCACAGGTCTAACCACTGTACATACATTAGATTAATTAATTTTCATATCAAACCTGAGGTAAGTAGCACTACTGTTAGCTGTGTGATTAAGAAAAGTTGCCTGATTTCCTCTATAAAACTCTTTATTTTATCCTATTTATACTGTTCTTATTCCTGCTGATTCCATGATACCACATGATAATGCTGAATGTTTGCTAAGTTAGTGGCTATAGTAGGAAGTGTTCTTTCTATATTTGAAGTCCTGAACCCTTTCCCTTGGGCTTCCCAGGTGGCTCAGTGTAAAGAATCCTTCTGCCAATACAGGAGATGCAGGAAATGAGGGTTCTTTCCCTGGGTCTGGAAGATCCCCTAGAGGAGGTAATGGCAATCCACTCCAGTATTCTTGCCTGGAAAATTCCATGGACAGAGGAGCCTGACAGGCTGCAGTCCATAGGGGTGCAAAAGAGTCAGACATAACTGACCATGCCCTTTTTCTTGCTCAGCTACTTACTACCTATGCAAACCTCAGCGAACCACTTTGTGAGAAAGGCTGGGTTTTCACCATAGAATGAAAACAAGAAGGCTCTTCGCTTTACTTCCTGGTAGCTCAGATGGTAAAGCGTCCGCCTGCAGTGCAGGAGAACCCGGTTCAATCCCTGGGTTGGGAAGATCCCCTGGAGAAGGAAATGGCAACCCACTCCAATACTCTTGCCTGGAAAATTCCATGGACTGAGGAGCCTGGTGGGCTACAGTCCATGGGGTCGCAAACAGTCGGACACGACTGAGCAACTTCACTTTCACTTTCGCATTTTACTGGCTTACTGTGAGGATCAAATAAAGGCATTCGTATCAAAGTAGGTTAAGAATGTAGCATAGGAATTTGAGTTACTATTATTATTAATGACCTAGTGTGACACTTCTGTCAGAAATCCATAAATCAATAGAGATGTAACTGAAAACAATTTGAAGACCATTTTCATTTTCAGCACAAGTGGCATTTCCTCATTGCTTGTTGCTTTATATAGTCAATAGTTTTATGCATAGCAACAGCCTTGGATCAGCAAGTACATAATGAACATACTTTAACCAGGAAATGTTAAATGATCCATGTCTGTTGTTATGAGCTAAGCCTCGATTAATTCAGGAGGTGGTTTTCTCAGTTGAAAAGAAAGCAAATGACCTCATGTCATTTACTGTACATAAATAAATTCAACATTTGATGATACAATGGCAAGATAAGTTTGTGGCGTTTTCTCTTAAGAAAGCCTTGGAAATATTGTACAGTATTTATTTAGCTTCACTCCCTTTTCTTTTGCCTAATTTGGGAGCAGACTTTATTCCTCCTTCTCTTCCACCTCCCTCGCCTCCTCCTCCTTCTTGGTCTTCTTCTTTTCAGGAACAAAACAAATATGTAAAATACTGCAAAATAATGACAAAAAGTCTTACTGGAAATCAAACAGAAAAAAATAAAATAATTTGCTTTAATAAATAACATCTTTGAAAATATATGCAGAGTTTTCTAGAGGGTTTATCAAATTAAAAACCTTTCAAACTGTCATATATAAAAATGGAATTGTTAGAGAAATGAAAAGAAAGGTAAAATATATAGCTTAGTTGTTTTTGCAGCTTTGGAAAGTTACCTGGCAGACTCGCCTATGGTTTGGTTTATTTTAGCTTTTCTTGGCTCTTATAATAGTTGAAATCCAGAAAAATCTCATAGAGACCTTTATCTCATTGGCGATTTAAAAATTCATAACACCAGTAGGCCTCAACAGCTTAGTTTATTTTTGCATAGAAGTTTTATTTTTCTTTCAACAGTGTGCTGTCTCCCTCTCCCCGCCACCTCCCTCATGGAATCCCTCATCCCTCTGCAGTGGCCCTCTGGGAAGCAGCTTTCTAAGGGGAGAAGGGATGTTTGAAATGTTGGGGAAGATGTCAACTACAACTCACAGGATAATCTTTATTTAGATGACCAAGGTACTCAGTCCTATTTTCTTAACAGAAGAATAAAGTAAGAATGTGGAAAATGCTTAGTACACCTGCACCCTGGTTGGAATTCGACATTTCCTCTTATTTAGGGATTTATTACTTAACTGTTATCTTCTCTCCAGAACTCACAGAATCAGTAGGCAAAAGCTTTCTGGGAGGCAATTTCTGAGTGTGGGTTTTAGAGCCAACCTGACCTCACTTCAGATGTCTTGAGAATTTTTAGGCCAGAGAGTTTTAGCCACCTCAGCAGAAGGAACCAGAATTTTTACCCTATCCAAAAGAAACAAAACTAACTGAGACAAAATTTCAAACAAAAATAGTAACAACAACTAAAGCAAAATGGTCAAAATGTATGTAGATTTACTGTAATGAAAAGAGATTGCATGTGAGGTCAGGAATCTGCCTATATTGCCTAGAATACGTACTCACAGGAGATGTGATCTTAGACTCCTTGGCCTCGTTCTTCTTTTGCTCTATTGTAGTGACTAGTTTTCTTGGCTGGAGAATTCCATGGACAGAGGAGCCTGGTGAGCTACAGTGCATGGGGTCACAAAGAGTCAGACATGACTGAATGACTAACACACACACAGTGACTACTTGCCTAACTTCTTGTGCAGATTGAACAATGGTATATCTTGGAGGTCAGCAAGTTTCTTGGTAAAGAACCGGAGGGTAAATATTTTAGGTTTGTGGGGCATCATTGTTTATACTGCAACTACTCAACTGAACTGTTACAGGGTAAAAGTAGCCAGAGACAATACATTAAGGGATGTGTCTGTGTTCCCCAATATATATATATGAACACTAAAACTTGTATTTTGTAGAAGTTTGCCCTGATATGCAAGCAGATGTAGACCGTGACTGGTCTCCAGATGTTATTAAGGGAGAAAGTGGTCACAATATTATGGAACTGGTGCTGGATTAGTAATTGTATATTTATACTCTCTACCTTTGAAAGACTGAGTTCTGAAGTGAGAATTAGGCAAAATTTTGAAAAGCAGGCAAAGTTTATCTTGCCTTAAAAGGGAAGGCAGGGGGCTTGCCTGGTGGCTCCAGTGATAAAGAATCCATCTGCCGGTGCAGGATACATGGGTTCAATTCCTGGTCCGGGAAGATCCCACATGCCTCGGAGCAACTAAGCCCATGAGCCACAGCTACTGAGCTCTAGAGCCTGTGAGCCCAGCTACTGAGCCCACACACCTAGAGCCCATGCTCTGAAACAAGAGAAGCCACTGCAAATGGCAAGCCCACAGACTGCAACTAGAGAGTAGCCTCTGCTCACCACAACTAGAGAAAGCCAGAGTGACAAAGAAGACCCGGCACAGCCAAAAAAAAAGGACCCAGAGGGATAATTGTTTAGGGTTGAAACATTTTAGGCTTCACGACAGGCAGTGCAGAGGAGATGTTTTTAGGGAGGGGCCCAGGATCAATGTTTCCTAGACCATACCATGCACATGCAAGCTAGTCCATATACTCTCAAATACCATTTGCAGCACTGTAAAAATGGCATAGAACTTGCAATCAGGAGATATAAATTCGAATCCTGGCTCTGTCACACATTCTTTCTGTCCTGAAGCAAAACAATGGCATGATTATATATTTAGAAAACACAAAAGCATACTCAAAACTACTAGAAACTAGAGAAGAATTTAGCAGGTCATTGGTTACAAAATTTATATGTAGAAATCAATAGTTTTACTATATACTGACAGTAACTGGTTAGGAAATTTAGTGGGGAAAAAGTTTTCCTTTATAACAGCAGCAAAAACAATAAATATAACACAAAATGTTCAGAACCAAAATTTAAAAATGAAAAATGAAAATCTTTCTATGAGGTATAGTAAAACAACAACAAAAGCAACTAAATGGAATGAAATACTTTGCTGGGAAATAAAAACTGTAAATATGTTTGTTTTCCCTAAATTCATGTCTATACATGATATACTGTGAATCAAAGTCCTAACAGGATTTTGGAGAACATACAAAGCGATTCTAAAATCAATTAGAATGAAGAAACATGTGAAAACAGCCAGGAAATTTTTGAACAGTAAGAGGAAAGAGGAAAATCCTGCCTTATCAGATGCTATTAGAAAACTTCACGTATTAGCTCCATGGCTGCAGGCTCTTATTTGTTGTGTTCACAGCCACACCCAAAACACAGAACAGTGCCTGAGCAGTCAATGCTGCTGTTGGCTGAATGGATGAAAGAATGACTAAGCTTCTCTAGGTGCAAATGTAGATAACCCTTCATTTTCCAGTGATACAGAGGATGGGACAATATAAAACAAAGTATCAGTGCTGAAGAAGCACTGATTCTGAAGTTGAAGTTTTGGGTTTTGAATCCTGATTCCATTACTTGCCAGCTGAAAGGCCTTGCTTAAATTCCTTAACTTCTTGTTGCCTCAGTTTCTTTATCTCTAAACTAGGGATGACAGCTATACTTACCTCATACAGTTGAGAGTAATTCTATTATCCAACTAAAGCCTGTGAAGGACAGCTAGCACTGAATATTTCTCAGGCAATTGGTAGAATAAAGAAATGAAGGATGAAAATTTTGGGTTTCCCAGGTGGCACTAGTTGTTAAGAACCTGCCTGCCAGTGCAGGAGATGTAAGAGATGTGCGTTTGATCCCTGGGTTGGGAAGATCCTCTGGAGGAGGGCATGGCAACCCACTCCAGTATTCTTGCCTGGATAATCCCATGAACAGAGGAACTTGACGGGCTAGAGTCCATAGGATCTCAAAGAACCAGACATGACTGAAGCGACTTAGCACACTCACACAGCCTTTCTCAAAGGTCAGTGATACAGCATCTTAAATCTAAATATCTGCTTTCATGTGAATGACCTAATATACTAGTCTCAAAGTTCTTTTACTGCCTTTTATTCCAACTATGCACCCATAAACCACTTTACCAACCTACTTACATGGTCTCAACCAAACCTATTGTCACTTCAATTTAATTCTCTCTGGAACCTTATATAACAATCTCTGTCCACTCAGATGTATTAATTTCTGCCCGTAACCTTATAGTCTTTCACCATGTTCACTCCTTCATACCCACTCCAACTGCTCCTTCACTTTTCCTAGCATCTTAAACCTCTCCCTTTCTTTTAGCCCCTCACTACCTCATGGATTTGCTTCTTCCTTAGCGGACTTAGATACAACATCTTGTCAGTGTGGGCGTTTGTACTCAGTCGCTCAGTCATGTCCGACTCTTTGGGACCCCATGGATTGCAGCCAACCAGGCTCCCCTGTCCATGGGATTTCCCAGGCAAGAAAACTGGAGTAAGTTGCCATTTCTGCCTCCAAAAGATCTTCCTGACCCAGGGGTCAAACCCTCATCTCCTGGGTGTCCTGCTTTGGCAGGCGGATTCTTTATCACTGAGCCACCTGGGAAAGTCTCTTGTCAGTACAACAGTTTTATTTTCCTCTGTATTTCTCTTGCACTTGTCATGAAAATACTATAACTGGACAGCTGAAGGGCAGAATTCCTAATGTCAGCACAGATTTACTGGTGTCTCCAACCTCAATTTGCCTTTTGGTAGCACATAGTCATACCTTTAACACACCCATCTCCAATCCCTGGCATGTTGCAGTTTGTGTTAAGTAATTTCAGTTTGTGTTAAGTATTCTAAGCTTCTTCATTTCTCAAATTTTCTTAAACATTTTGATTCATTTCTTAATTTTCTAGAGTTTGTAGTCAAGTATTTTTTTCAAGAAGGACTTAAAGGCATTATATTTTCTGAATTATTTCATACTTGAGAATGTCTGCTTCTACTTGAAAAATATCTTGACTGTGTATAATATTCTTAGGTTCTTGCCTTCAGAACTTCATTGTTTCTAGCATTGTATATTTGTTGACAGAAATTGATGCCAGCCTAATTTTTCTCTCTTGGACATTTTTGTTATTGTGTGTGGATGCTTAAAAGTACATAACTTCATGATATTCCTTGATGCTGAAAATCTGCCTTCAACTTTTCCTGCTACCCTTAGTGCTAAATGTTTGGAATCAAAATTTCCTAGAACCAATGTGCCCTGTGAATGGCAATTTCAGGTGTTGCTTCATTTAGGGGGATTTTCTTATATTTTTTCTCTCATTTGTAGTGTTCCATGTTTCAGGGGCACCAGTTACGCTTACTGGAAAGATTGCTTATTACAGCTATCAGCTTTATTCTGACTGTTCTCATCTCTTTGTCTTTTTCATCTACATTTTCAGAAGTGAGGTTACTCCAAAGCTTTATTTATATCAGCACTTCAATTTTCAGACATATCTATTCTGTTTTATATTGCTTTTAATTTATACATGGGTTTTTCATCATGGAATGTGTTCCATCTGTTCTTTGTTCCTCCCTTTCTCTTTTACTGCATTCAGTTATGCTTATCAAGCATATTTTGGTATTCTACCTTATCTCCTCTACTGAGCTATGTTTGTAGCTATACCTCATTGCATTTGTGTGTGTGTGTGTATTCTCTAACTTTAGAATCATGAAATTTGTCTGGAGAGCTTATTAAAACACATATTGCTGGTACCAATTCCAGGGTTTTTATTTTAAAAGTAGGAGATAAGAGCTGAGAATTCATATTTCCAACAAGTTCCAGGATAATATATCAAGAACCAGTTTTCTAGAGAGTATATTATGCATCTTTAACTTATCCCAATTTACTATCAAATGATTGACCTCATGAGCACTATAAAAAAACTGAAAAGTGCAAAATCCATTTTATCCTTTACTCCTTTTTTGCTGTTGTTGACATGTGTTTTACTTCTATGAATGCTAAAATTCCATTATATAGTGATTATTTTTGTTTTAAACTGTGAGTAGCTTTTAAAATTAATTTTAAAATATATTACAGGTAATAAAAACATTTTTTATATTTACCTATGTGATAGACAGGCCCGGGGGTGCCCACCACCATGATTCCTGTGTTTGGGTCTACATGCCCTTGTATAATCTGCTCTACTTTAGAGTGGGCAGAAAGTCTGACCTGCTTCTAACCAATAGAATATGGCAAATATAATAGGATGTCACACCCGTGATTACATTGTATGAGACTCTGTCTTGTTAGCAGACTGATTCTAGAGACTCCCTTTGTGGTTATGAAGTTACTGGCCATGTAGCAATTAACTGCAAGCTGCCTCTAAAACTTCTGGTAGCCTCTCAGAACTGTGACCAATAGCCAGCAGGAAACCAGGGCTCTCAGTCTTACAACCTCAAGGAAATGAATTCTGCTAGCAACCTCAGTGATCCTGGAAGCATATTCCTCCCCAGTCAAATTTGTTGTTGTTCAGTTGCTCAGTCATGTCAGACTCTTTGCAACCTCATGGATTGCAGCACTCCAGACTTCCTTGCCCTTCACTATCTCCTGGAGTTTGCTCAAACTCATGACCATTGAGTTGATGATGCCATCCAACCATCTCATTCTCTGTTTTCTACTTCTCCTTCTGCTTTTAATCTTTTTTAGCATCAGGATCTTTTCCAGCGGTTGACTCTTCCCATCGGGGGGCCAAACTGTTGTAGCTTCAACTTAAGCATTAGTCCTCCCAATGAATATTCAGGATTGATTTCCCTTAGGATTGACTGGTTTGATCTCCTTGCTGTCCAAGGGACTCTCAAGAGTTTTCTTCAGCACCACAGTTCGAAAGCATCAGTTCTTCGGTTCTCAGACTTCTTTATGGTCCAACTCTCACATCTATACATGACTACTGGAAAAACTATAGCTTTGACTATATGGAGCTTTGTCAGCAAAGTGATATCTTTGCTTTTTAATACACTGTCTACATTAGCCATAGCTTTTCTAAGTTACCAAAAGAGAAAGCAGCTTGGCTGATACCTTGATTGCTGCCTTGTGAGACCCTGAGCAGATAATGCAGTTAAACTGTACCTGGATGCCTAACTCACAGAAACTGTGAAATAACAAATGTGCACTGTTTTGAGCTGCAAACATCAGTGATGTTACATAGAATAGAAAATGAATACAACCTATATACTTTTCCTTTATTATGCTTTTCTTTTCTGATCAGGCTTCCTCTGATATCATTTTCCTTCTTCCAGAACTTCCTTCAACATTTCTTGTAGTGCAGGATGGTTGGAGATTAAAACTTCTATTTTTGTCTGTTTGAAAATGTTTTTATTGAGTTTTATTCCTAGAGTATGTTTCCATTGGCTATTGACTTACAGGTTAACAAGATATTTTTCCTTCAGCATTTTAAAGATATTCATTGCCTTTTGGGAGCCATTGTTCCTAATGAGAAATCAGCTATCAGTCAAAGAGTAGGCATACTGTAAAATATATGCTACTATAGATAAAATAGATAACTAACACAGTCCGACTGTAGTATAGCACAGGGAACTCTATTCAATACTCTGCAATGGCCTATACAGGAAAAGAATCTAAAAAAGAGCGGATATATGTGTGTGTATATATATATATACACATACATACCTGAAACTAACACCACATTGTAAATTGACTGTACTTTGATAAGAATTATTAAAAATAATAATTTTTAAAATATAGCTGAAGAAAATAAGGTTGTAAGTCCCACTTAAAAATTTGTCTTTCAAAATTAATTCTAAAGAGGACATTTTATACTAGAATAAAATAGTTAGCTGGCATCACTGATTTTATTTCTCAAGGGTGCAAGCCTAACTAAGATTTCTGTATTAAACTTCAATTTTAAAAAAATCTCACTTTTGCATTCTATACCCTCACAGTTTGCTTTTTAACAGAAGTTTAAGAAGTCATTTTGAATTATGTTACTGATTTGCTTCATTAGCAAATAAACAACAAATAAATTTATTTAAGACAGGAGATACAAAAAATAGGTACTATATTTTTATAAAACTCATATTTGAATTAAGGTCAGAGTGGAAGTTATTGATTGAATATCAATAGCAACATAAATTTAATATCAAATTAAAGTGAACTTAAGGTTTAGAGAAGAGTATGAACAGATAAAAAGAGAAAAGAATACAGGAAAATGTATATTATTAGCCACTGAAGAATATAGGAATGAGAGGGAATAAAAAGTGTTTTTTTTTGTTTGTTTGTTTTTGTGTGTGTGTTTGTCATTCAGTCGATACTTACAGGGGTCCTATGAGCGTATTCTATTCACTTGAAATCAACAACAAAATACTGTGTGATAAGAAAGTAAAGTATAATTGAAAGAGTTTGAATTTGTTTCTGAACTTTTAAAGTTATTTACTTTATCATTTTATTAAATTTTAAAAACACTTGGATTTATCCACCTTCAACAAAATGAAAGACAACATTCCAGAACTTGGGAACGTAAATCTACAGGATGATATAGAAGTTAAATTTTACCATGTTCAGAAATTGGGGAGCTCTTTTAATATATGATAAAAAGTGTTTGCATTTACAGAATTCTTGGGTCCTCCTCACCTGTGCTGCTGCTGCTAAGTCACTTCAGTCGTGTCTGACTCTGTGCGACCCCATAGATGGCAGCCCACCAGGCTCCCCCGTCCCTGAGATTCTCCTGGCAAGAACACTGGAGTGGGTTACCATTTCCTTCTCCAATGAATGAAAGTGAAAAGTGAAAGTGAAGTTGTTCAGTCGTGTCCGACTCTTCGAGACCCCCTGGACTGCAGCCTACCAGGCTCCTCCATCCATGGGATTTTCCAGGCAAGAGTACTGGAGTGGGGTGCCATTGCCTTCTCCTCCTCCTCACCTGTATGTTTTAGTAAATAGCACATGGGAAATCACTTTATCTCTTGGTTTCCCTTTCTGACTTAAAAATAGATGGAAGTGACTGAATCTGTTACAGTATATTCTTGAGATATTTAACATCAGTGTTTTTGTTTGAACAAGGACCTGAACCTTATCAAATCAACATGTTCATTCCTTACAATCTAAGATACATATCTGAAAATTTAGAGGAACAGAGTGAGACCACTGCATGAAATAAAATCATTTTTTCTTCATAAGGCTACACCTAACATCTCCTTGTAATTATGTTCAAAATGACTGGGTTGGGACATGTTGCAGGAACTCTGAAAATGATACTAAATTGGGGAAGTGTTTCTTTTACCTGGTAAAGCAGAAGTTCCAAGCTTATAGCACCAACACTGCTCATTATTCCCAGCGGACCTCTGCTTTGACCACAGACCTCAGCAATTCCATAAATCATTTTTGTTTCCTTAAGAGTTGGTGATTATACACAAAGGAGCATTACTAGAAGAGGATAAGATTATAGGCTGTTCTTTCATTTCCTAATTTGGAGTCTACAAACTCAGCATTTAAGAAGCCAGGTAGTTCTTACTGCTGGCAGTAAGAGACAGTGATGCCTGATTAGGATTACTCAGGCTAAATGGTGAGGATCATCCTTGATGTGGATAATTTAAAGATAAGAAATATGTAGCCTTAATTTAGTGAAATCCCTTTAAAAGAAGTATATAATATTCTCTTTGTATTACTATATAGGGTTCCACAGATTTATACATCAATATTTACCTCAACACACAAAAAATAATATGGTGATTGATTTTCAAATATAATATTCTGAAGATATGTTATTTTGCTGTCTTTTTAAGGGTATTCATATGCTTACATATGGGGTGAATTAATTACTTTTATCAGAGAAAAGACCTTAACAGAGTTGATTTAAGTGCTTGCTGCTATAAATTGCTTCTCTTTTATTTTTTTAAACCAATAAATTGCTTTTATTGCCTTCAAGAAGCAGCCATGTATGTACTTTTAAATTTTATGTGGTTATTACAGAGAAAATGAGCCTAACAGTGCCAGAATTAAAAGTACATTAATGTGCTCAATTTTCCTATGACTTCCTTGGTCATCTTTTATTTTACTCTGTTTATTATTATTTTTTTAATTTTTATTTTTACTTTATTTTACTTTACAATACTGTATTGGTTTTGCCATACATTGACATGAATCCACCACGGGTGTACATGAGTTCCCAATCCTGAACCCCCCTCCCACCTCCCACCTCATATCATCTCTCTGGATCATCCCCATGCACCAGCCCCAAGCACCCTGTATCCTGTATCAAACATAGATTGGCAATTCGTTTCTTACATGATAGTATATATGTTCCAGTGCCATTCTCCCAAATCATCCCACCCTCTCCCTCTCCCTCAGAGTCCAAAAGTCCGTTCTATACATCTGTGTCTCTTTTACTGTCTCGCATACAGTATTTTACCCTGTTTAAATTAGGAGCAATTTCACCTTAGTAAATGCTTTGAAATTTACTCTGGAGTCTATACCATTACTAGCTTAGTTAGTACTGAATCATTTATGTATTGAACTCTGCGTATTTCACTTGTCTATTGAATTGTGCTTTTTTCTCGTGTTATCAAGGAAGAAAGTGAAAGTGTTAGTCACTCAGTCACATCCAGCTCTTTGTGAACCCATGGACTATAGCCCACCAGGCTCCTCCGTCCATGGGATTTCCCAGGCAAGAATACTAGAGTGGGTTGCCATTTCCTTCTCCAGGAGATCTTCCTGACCCAGGGATCTAACCTGAGTGTCCTTCATCGCAGGCAGATTCTTTACTATCTGAGCCACCAGAAATTAAATCCTTTTTTTTCCCCCCCTCTGAGCATTTAAAAATGACATTTTTATTTTTTAAAATTTAAATTTATTTATTTTAATTGGAGGCTAATTACTTTACAATATTGTATTGGTTTTTCCATGCATCAACATGAATCTGCCATGGGTGTACACATGTTCCCCATCCTGAACCCCCCTCCCACCTCCCCTCCCCATACCATCCCTCTGGGTCATCCCAGTGCACCAGCCCCAAGCATCCTGTATCCTGCATTGAACCTGGACTGGCAATTATATGATATGATATAATATGATATTATACATGTTTCAATGCCATTCTCCCAAATCATCCCACCCTCTCCCTCTCCCACAGAGTCCAAAAGATACATCTATGTCTCTTTTGCTGTCTTGCATACAGGGTTACCATTACCATCTTTCTCAATTCCATATATATGCATTAGTATACTGTACTGGTGTTTTTCTTTCTGGCTTACTTCACTCTGTATAATCGGCTCCAGTTTCATCCACCTCATTAGAACTGATTCAAATGTATTCTTTTTAATGGCTGAGTAATACTCCATTGTGTATATGTACCACAGCTTTCTTATCCATTCATCTGCTGATGGACATCTAGGTTGCTTCCATGTCCTGGCTATTATAAACAGTGCTGTGATGAACATTGGGGTACACGTGTCTCTTTCAATTCTGGTTTCCTCCATGTGTATGCCCAACAGTGGGATTGCTGGGTCATAAGGCAGTTCTATTTCCAGTTTTTAAGGAATCTCCACACTGTTCTCCATAGTGGCTGTATTAGTTTGCATTCCCACTAAGAGTGTAAGAGGGTTCCCTTTTCTCCACACCCTCTCCAGCATTTATTGCTTGTAGACTTTTGGATCGCAGCCATTCTGACTGGTGTGAAATGGTACCTCATTGTGGTTTTGATTTGCATTTCTCTGATAATGAGTGATGTTGAGCATCTTTTCATGTGTTTGTTAGCCGACTGTATGTCTTCTTTGGAGAAATGTCTATTTAGTTCGTTGGCCTATTTTTTGATTGGGTCATTTATTTTTCTGGAATTGAGCTGCAGGAGTTGCTTGTATATTTTTGAGATTAGTTGTTTGTCAGTTGCTTCATTTGCTATTATTTTCTCCATTCCAAAGGCTGTCTTTTCACCTTGCTTATAGTTTCCTTTGTTGTGCAGAAGCTTTTAATTTTAATTAGGTCCCATTTGTTTATTTTTGTTTTCATTTCCAGTATTCTGGGAGGTGGATCATAGAGGATCCTGCTGTGATTTATGTTGGAGAGTGTTTTGCCTATGTTCTCCTCTAGGAGTTTTATAGTTTCTGGTCTTACGTTTAGACCTTTAATCCATTTTGAGTTTATTTTTGTAAATGGTGTTAGAAAGTGTTCTAGTTTCATTCTTTTACAAGTGGTTGACCAGTTTTCCCAGCACCACTTGTTAAAGAGATTGTCTTTAATCCATTGTGTATATTCTTGCCTCCTTTGTCAAAGATAAGGTGTCCATAGGTGCGTAGATTTACCTCTGGGCTTTCTATTTTGTGTCATTGATCTATGTTTCTGTCTTTGTGCCAGTACCATACTGTCTTGATGACTGTGGCTTTTTAGTAGAGCCTGAAGACAGGCAGGTTGATTCCTCCAGTTTCATTCTTCTTTCTCAAGATTTCTGTGGCTATCTGAGGTTTTTTGTATTTCCATACAAATTGTGAAATTATTTGTTCTAGCTCTGTGAAAAATACCGTTGGTAGCTTGATAGGACTTGCATTGAATCTATAGATTGCTTTGGGTAGTATACTCATTTTCACTATACTGATTCTTCTGATCCATGAACATGGTATATTTCTCCATCTATTAGTGTCATCTTTGATTTCTTTCACCAGTGTTTTATAGTTTTCAATATATAGATCTTTAGTTTCTTTGGGTAGATATATTCCTAAGTATTTTATTCTTTTCATTGCAACAGAAGTCCCTTGCATTCCTATATGCTACTAATGAGAAAATAGAAAGGTAAATTAAGGAAAATGACATTTTTAAAAGCAGAATATATTTCAAACAGTTATACAGCTACAATCTTAGAGATATCAGTAGCTATATCATTTAGTGAATTCTATAAGAATTTTCTAATAACTCAAAAGTAAATTTAACAGAAAATTTCCAGTTCCAGGAATAGTTTGGAAATTACCATAATAATCCCTTTATTAAAAGGAAAACCATCACAAAGTAAAAACAGAGCAAGTATACTTTTAAATGCATAGCAGAAACAAAGGTGATACTGAAAACCAGTAAGTGAACAAGCAAACTGAGCTCTCAGCCTACATGCAGGATCCATTGTATTTATATCCTCCACGAAGGCAAGTATTAGGAAAACTCCACCCACCAGGCATAACTCTCTTGACTTGCATTAGGGGAAGGACAGACACATGTAAAGACAGTTCACAAAACAGGAAATGCAAATGGCCAATAAGCTTATGAAAAGATATATAATCACCTTGGTAATGGAGGAAAACCAAATTAAGAGAGTAAGATATACAAATACCCTTTTCCCATCTTACATTTACTTTGAGCTATGCACTCAGAGGGTGGAATTGTGAACAGTCATGGATACTATTCCAAACATATACATATTGGTGCTAGTGGTAAAGAACCCACCTGCCAATGCAGGAGACACAAGAGACGAGGGTTTGATCCTGGGTCGGGAAGATCCCCTGGAGCAGGGCGTGGCAACCCACTCCAGTATTCTTACTTAGAGAATCACATAGACAGAGGAGCCTCACAGGCTACAGTCCATGGGGTCACAAAGAATCAGACGCGACTGAAGTGACTTAGCACACAAACACATATGGTCAAAAAAATGTGGTATAATAAATACATTAAATTGAACCATTATATATGTTTGACTTATAACAAGAGTGATTTGATATGACTTGATTATCCAATACACCTGATGCAAAGCATTGATTAGAAGAGCACACTGACATTCAGACCCCATAATAGATCTGTTGATGCCAAGTGGTACCCCCAACAAACTTAGATGAAGCAGAACAAGGCTCAAGCTAGTGTCTTGGGATTGGCAATGTGGGATGAAAAGCCCAGTGCACCAGAGAGGCAATGCTGGGTCTCCTGGGCCTTGCTAGTCACAGGAGATGAGTTGCCAATAGCAGAGCTAGACGATTATTAGCAAGTCCATTCAGAGTGTGGTTTCGACAGAATGCATTCATTGGCAGGAGTGTGAGAGGCAGCAAATGCTTGTGGCTTGCTTCTGCTCTGACTACAACATTAACTTGTCTTAACCTTTACTTGGATGAGTGCCTGAAACTCTCCTTAGAAGAGATGCAATTATCCTCTTGCCCTTTATCAGAGTCTCTCCCTGTCACTTTGTATTCTGGCTGCAGCAATGTCATACCTGATGACTGGTGTCTAATACGATCTCTGGCCAAGGCTGTCATTAACTGGAGAGGGTACAGTGATGTAACTCTATATGATGATCTATAGTGAACTATCCTGTGTTGTTACAACCCCCAAAGCTTTTACTGGTTCAACACTCAAGCCAAGCTGCTGTGTAGAAGGCAAAGTATCTGGTCAGAACTGGCTGGACTATGTCAGCTAAAGGATCATCCTCTGATTGCAGGTCAGATACACCAGGTCCTGAATTCCTGAATTAAGTGAAAAACGAGGGCTCTGTCTCACTGTTTCTCTGTCTGTCTGTCTGTCTGTCTGACTGTATCTTTTTCTCTCCCTCCCTCTGAATACTATGAGACCCTTCTTTGAGAAGAAATCCAGCTACCCAGCACCTTTCCTAGAAGCTTTTTAACAACTCTTTACTTGTGTAGGGTCCTTCGTGAGTCATTTTGCTCTATGTGTTTCAGTTTTCACCAAAGCCACAGTCTTTATTAACTTTATTCCTTTGCAAGAGAATCTCACTGAATTCATTTACCTAATTTTTGCTTCTATTCATTCATGAACCCATTCCTCCATTAATCTAATAAACATCTTTAGTGTAACTGATACAATATTAGATTCTGTATGCTATCATGGTTAAAAACATGGTTTGTGGAGTAAGAAACCTGAGCTTCAGTCCAGGATCATCTACTTACCTTATGTTTTTAAATAAGAGCCATAGGAATAGTTCTACAGCTATGCCATGCCTGAAGCAAAGAGGCCTTTTTCATATTATTGGAGGATATTTTAGCAGCATCTAAATTGACTCTCTTCTCCAGGAAAATCACCTTGACCTGAAACTGATAGTCTCAGTCTCAGATCCAAGAGAGGCCTCTGTTCAGAGTGAAGTGAAAATCACTCAGTTGTGTTCAACTCTTTGCGACCCCATGGACTATACATGTCCATGGAATTCTTCAGGCCAGAATACTGGAGTGGGGAGCCTTTCCGTTCTCCAGGGGATCTTCCCAACCCAGGGATCAAAGCCAGGTCTCCTGCATTGCAGGCAGATTCTTTACCAACTGAGCTACAAAGGAATCCCATTCCCATTCTTCTGTTCACAGAAGACACAGGAAAAATGTTACTCTTGTCCCATCTCCCCATCTATTCAAATCCAGGCTCTTCTATCCTTGGAATTCTCCAGGCAAGAATACTGGAGTGGGTTGCCATTCCCTTCCCCAGGGGATCTTCCCAACTCAGAGATCAAACTCAGGTCTCCCACATTGCAGTCAGACCTTTTTTTTTTTTTTTTTTTTTACTTTACAATACTGTATTGGTTTTGCCATACATTGACATGAATCCACCACAGGTGTACATGAGTTCCCAACCCTGAACCCCCCTCCCACCACCCTCCCCATATTATCTCTCTGGGTCATCCCAGTGCACCAGGCCCAAGCATCCTGTATCGAACCTAGACTAGTGATTCATTTCTTACATGATAGTATACATGTTTCAATGCCATTCTCCCAAATCATCCCACCCTCTCCCTCTCCCACAGAGTCCAAAAGTCTGTTCTTTACATCTGTGTCTCTTTTGCTGTCTCGCATATAGGGTTATCATTACCATCTTTATAAACTCCATATATATGTGTTAGTATACTGTACCGGTGTTTTTCTTTCTGGCTTACTTCACTCTGTATAATCGGCTCCAGTTTCATCCACCTCATTAGAACTGATTTAAATGTATTCTTTTTAATGGCTGAGTAATACTCCATAGTGTATATGTACCACAGCTTTCTTATCCATTCATCTGCTGATGGACATCTAGATTGCTTCCATGTCCTGGCTATTATAAACAGTGCCGCAATGAACATTGGGATTACACGTGTCCCTTTCAGTCTGCAGGCAGACTTTTTAATGTCTAAGCCACCAGGGAAGCTCATTCATATTATACACAGTCCAAAAACTCTTCCTGGCGAAGTAACTAAATAGTTGTTGTTGTTTTTTTTTTTTCCTACTTAGTCCTTTCAGGTTAATATTCATAACATCAACCATACTTTCCAAAGGTCAGGCAATTCCTTTATTTAAAATATTTATTTCAAGGGTTCATTCTAAAAAAATATAAAAATAACTTACTTCCAAAAAAATTAATTAGCCCCTGTTTCTATCAAATCACAACACAGAACAAGCCTAGCCAAAGGGCTTGGTCCCTTTCTGCATAGCTTTTGGGAAGAAAGGCCAATAAAGATTATAAAACAACTTTTTGGAAGGTTAAAAAAAAAAAAAAAGAATCCTTTTTGACCTAAAGTAATGCTTCCTACTATGCTTCTTAACTAATTACAATTAAATGCAGTAATGTTTGAAAATGATTTAGCAGTGTTTCATTGTTTTTGCTATTAACACTAAAGATGAAAGTTGATAGAATGGGCATCATTTTAAACAGGATCTATTTGCACACAAATAAAGCTGGCATAGACAATAATCTCTCTCCAAGCACACATGACTAAAGTTTCAGAGATTCAAAGAATAAAAGTACATAGTACACCCTGACATGAGGGACTTCAGCCTCCATCATGCTGGATTACCTCCAACATGAAGGAAAATATCCTCCATTATTTTATATATTTTCCTAAGGACAAATAGCTGATTTTCATGAACAGGCTGAAAACCCTTTAAAGCAAACTTAGTAATACACAAGATCAGGGCTTATTGTAAGCTCCACATTTTCTTTTAATTTCTTAATCTGTTCTTCCTTTCAGAATTTCTCATGAGAATTTAGAAATTTTTCAGGCCAACCATGTGGGTAGACCCTACCTTGATGACACTTTCAGTGACCTGAATGACAGCATTTATCTTCCCACCATCATCAGCTTTCAGGTCCAAGTGTCACTTCACCATATTATAGTTTCATCTCTCCCCATGCTGTACCCTTTTGTTTTATTTATCATCAATTTAATTATTTTCATATGTGGCTTATTCACACCTGTCTCCTCCGCTAGATTAAAATTCCTTGAGGATAGATAGCTCCTGGGTTGATTTTTCTTTCCTTTATGTTCTATTTGCCTATCAAAACTCCTAGAACACTAGTCAATCAGTGAAAACTATTGAATGAATTAAAGAATGAATTTCCTCCAATTTTTTTTCTTTCATTTTGCCTTACTACAGTCTTCCAGATATTTCCTAGTTCATATTTCTCATGGAATGAAACTATCTCATGTAACTGGCTGAATCATAATTAAACCCTTCCTCTCTTCCCATTGATGAATATAAGAAACCAACCTTTTCCTCATTGTAACACTCCCATATATTATATCTCAAATCAGCTCAGATAAAGTAGGTGTTATGAGTCAGCCACAATAAACACAAACCCCAAGCAGTTAAAGGCAAAGAGCTGCATTTTAGATAAATTCTGAAAAATGCTAACTTTGCTTCTAAAGTGCTAAAAATTTTGTCCTGGGATTTAGATAAATAAACACAAATCTAGGCATGACAAAGTTTGCATAGTATTGGAATGTTTTTAAAAATTAATTCTAATATTTAGAATTTAGTTACCAGTAGAAATTTTATAAATAATATAAAAGGAACAATAGATCATTGAGATTTGAATTTGTGGTTTAGATTAGTAGTCATGACTATGAAAGTCACCAGAATGTATTCACTTATAACTTGGGTAAGAATGTCTACCCTTAATGGTAGTTTTTAAAATATAACTGTATTTACTTATTTATTTTTGGCTGTGCTGTCTTGGTTGCTCTGGACTTTCTCTAGTTGCAGCTAGAGGGGGCTATTCTCTAGTTGTGGTATATGCTTCTCTTTGCAGTGGCTTCTCTTCCTGCAGAGCACAGGCTCTGGGGTGCGTGGGCTTCAGGAGTTGCGGCTCCCAGGCTCTAGAGCACAAGCTCAGTAGTTGTGGGGCATGGCCTTAGTTGCTCTGCAGCATGTAGGATCTCCTCAGATCAAGGATCAATCCTGTGTCTCATGCATTGGCAGGTGGATTCTTTACCACTGAGCCACCAGGGAAGCTTCTTGACGGTGCTTTGAGAAATAAATATCTACAAACACCTAGCATTCAAAGCAGGTATTCAAGGTACTTCTGTAGTGAAAGGTCTAATTCTCTGATCAGTATCTTTATTTCAGTTAATGAAATGTGTATCTGATTTCTTGAAACTATGATGATCTTCAGTTATTCCACAGCCAGGTATAGGTCTACTGACTATTTGCATAGTCTTAGAATGAAACAGCAATTCTTCCATCTAGTAACTTTACATGTTTCTGATTATTTAGATAGTCTTTCATGCACACAGTTTAACATGATAGTACTTAGGAAAAAAGGAACAACCATTCCTCTCAACTACTGGTGCCTCCTCTATGTGGGCATCAATAGAGGGGTAATGCCAAGGGGCCTGCCCTTTTCTTCTATGTCCTATCCTTAAATTCCCCCTGGCTCTACTAATATGAGGCTGTTATCTATGACTGACTTGTATGAAAGGCTTGAAGACATTGAAAGAGAACATATAGAATAATTAGGAACAGGGACCAGCTTAATATTAAATATGTAACATCTCTGATATTCAGACTCTTCACCCATCTTTGCAACTGCGAATTTGAATAAGTAGGCTTTTCCTTCTGAGTCCTCTAACCTCTTTCCTGGGCCCTCTCTCTCTGCCCTTTTCTCCCTTTGTCCTCTTTTCTCCCTAGATGCCTATACCCAACTCTCAAGTTCCTCATATTTATCATATAGAATAGTTTTACTTTTCACTCACTCTCCCTGAGAAAGAAGAGGTTCAGTCTGTGAGTAACAAGCTATGAAGTGAGCCATTCTTTTCTAAAACCAATATGGCCTAGCACAGTAAGAAAATAAGTTAGTAATTTTTTCTACTAATCTGAGTTCCAAAGATTGGCAAAGAGAGATAAGAAAGCCTTCCTCAGTGATCAGTGCAAAGAAATAGAGGAAAACAACAGAATGGGAAAGACTAGAGATCTCTTCAATAAAATTAGAGATACCAAGGGAACATTTCATGCAAAGATGTGCTCAATAAGGGACAGAAATGATATGGACCTAACAAAAGCAAAAGATATTAAGAAGAGATAGCAAGAATATACAGAAGAACTGTACAAAAAAGATCTTCATGACCCAGATAATAACGATGGTGATCACTCACCTAGAGCCAGGCATCCTGGAATGTGAAGTCAAGTGGGCTTTTGGAAGCATCACTATGAACAAAGCTAGTGGAGGTGATGGAATTCCAGTGGAGCTGTTTCAAACCCTTAAAGATGATGCTGGGAAGTGCTGCACTCAATATGCCAGCAAATTTGGAAAACTCAGTAGTGGCCATAGGACTGGAAAAGTCAGTTTTCATTCTAATCCCAAAGAAAGGCAATGCCAAAGAATGCTCAAACTACTGCACAATTGCACTTATCTCACACGCTAGTAAAGTAATGCTCAAAATTCTCCAAGCCAGGCTTCAGCAATACATGAACTGTAAACTTCCAGATGTTCAAGCTGGTTTAAAAAAGGCAGGGGAACCAGAGATTAAATTGCCAACATCCCCTGGATCATCGGAAAAGCAAGAGAGTTCCAGAAAAACATCTATTTCTGCTTCCTTGACTATGCCAAAGCCTTTGACTGTGTGGATCACAATAAACTGTGGAAAATTCTGAAAGAGATGGGAATACCAGACCACCCAACCTGCCTCTTGAGAAACCTGTATGCAGGTCAGAAAGCAACAGTTAGAACTGGACATGGAACAATAGACTGGTTCCAAATAGGAAAAGGAGTACATCAAGGCTGTATATTGTCACCCTGCTTATTTAAGTTATATGCAGAGTACATCATGAGAAATGCTGGCTGGATGAAACACAAGCTGGAATCAAGATTTCTGGGAGAAATATCAATAACCTCAGATATGCGGATGACACCACCCTTATGGCAGAAAGCAAAGAGGAACTAAAGAACCTCTTGATGAAAGTGAAAGAGGAGAGTGAAAAAGTTGGTTTAAAACTCAACATTCAAAATACTAAGATCATAGCTTCCGGTCCCATCATTTCATGGCAAATACATGGGGAAACAGTGTCAGACTTTATTTTTGGGGGCTCCAAAATCACTGCAAATGGTGACTGCAGCCATGAAATTAAAAGATACTTACTCCTTGAAAGGAAGTTATGACCAGCCTAGACAGCATATTAAAAAACAGAAACATACTTTGCCAACAAAGGTCCGTCTAGTCAAGGCTATGGTTTTTCCAGTGGTCATGTATGGATGTGAGAGTTGGACTGTGAAGAAGGCTGAGCGCTGAAGAATTGATGCTCTTGAACTGTGGTGTTGGAGAAGACTCTTGAGAGTCCCTTGGACTGCAAGGAGATCCAACCAGTCCATCCTGAAGGAGATCAGTCCTGAGTGTTCATTGGAAGGACTGATGTTGAAGCTGAAACTCAGTTACTTTGGCCACGTGATGCAAAGAGCTGACTCATTTGAAAAGACCCTGATGCTGGGAAAGATTGAAGCCAGGAGAAGGGGACAACAGAGGATGAAATGGTTGGATGGCATCACCAACTCAGTGGAGATGAGTTGAGTAAACTCTGGCAGTTGGTGATGGACTGGGAGGCCTGGAGTGCTGTGTTCCATGGGATCATGAAAAGTTGGACACAACTCAGTGACTGAACTGAATTGAACTGTTTTCCTATTGCAATTGGATAGAAATTAACAACAATAATATCAACTTCCAAAGTAACTACAGGCCTCTTGGCAAATAATATTTTTGATTGTTAAACAGGTATTTCTTTTTCCTTGACATATATTCTGACGCAGAACCTAAACTTGTAAAAGCCCTAAAAGAAGAGGAAGGAAAACTGATAAAGTACAGTTCAGCCCAAATATAATGCCATCTAGCTACCAGATAAATTATTCATCGTAGCTATTTATATGGTGTAATTCTTATACTTACCTGACAATGTGCTGACGAGTTCTTTCTACTATATTTTCCTCAGTCAACTTATTCAAATTCAAGTCTGAGAAAAAAGTGAGGGAACAGTGGATTCTCTCTTCTTAGAAAGTATTTTGATTATGTTTGTTATTCTAGTTGTAGATTAAAATATTAAATTATTATAATAACAGGAAGGAGAGTCTCATCTATGTGGCTCCTTTAAAGGATGAGTATAAATGTAATTAGGGGACAAACTGGGTCATGCAAACCTGCTTTATTATTTCATGAATCACTGACTCATAGGCCTGACAGGGACCTTGAGAGTCACACCACCAATCTCAGCAAGACAACATTACATATAACAGACCATCAATCCCATTTTTATTGTCCCATCTCACTGAGAACTTCCCACATTTTGCCTTTTAACTCATGCTAGTGTAATAATCCTGAATATCACAATAGTCTTCCCTAATGAATAGCTGAAATTTTCTTGTTGTTTTCTTACCTTCTTATATGAGCCCAGAGAAGTCTGGATAATTAGCTCTTAATTTTATCCAATTAAAACTTATTTTATTTTACTTTCTGGTTTTAAAAACCTTTCACAATGATAGTATAGTTAAGTACATGGGCTCAAATCCTGCTTCCACAACTTACTATCTGTGTGACCTTGGGGAAATTTTTAAACTCCTCTGCTTTCATAATCAATAACACTGAGGTAACAACAGTACCTACCTATTAGGGTTCTTCAGTCAGTTCAGTTCAGTTCAGTTGCTCAGTCATGTCTGACTCTTTGTGATCCCATGAATCGCAGCATGCCAGGCCTCCCTGTCCATCACCATCTCCCGGAGTTCACTCAGACTCACGTCCATCGAGCCAGTGATGCCATCCAGCCATCTCATCTTCTGTCGTCCCCTTCTCCTCCTGCCCCCAATCCCTCCCAGCATCAAAGTATTTTCCAATGAGTCAATTCTTTTCATGAGGTGGCCAAAGTATTGGAGTTTCAGCTTCAACATTAGTCCTTCCAATGAACACCCAGGACTGATCTCCTTTAGGATGGACTGGTTGGACCTCCTTGCAGTCCAAGGGACTCTCAAGAGTCCTCTCCAACACCACAGTTCAAAAGCATCAATTCTTTAGTGCTCAGCCTTCTTCACAGTCCAACTCTCACATCCATACATTAGACCACTGGAAAAACCATAGCCTTGACTAGACGGACCTTTGTTGGCAAAGTAATATCTCTGCTTTTTATATTAGGGTTCTTACGAGGATGAAATTAAATGAGTTAATATCTGTAAATCCTTTGGATAAATATTGTGTGTGCTTCATCATTCAGTCGTGTCCAACTCTTTGCAACCCCATGGACTGTAGCCCCTCTGTCCATAGGATTCTCCAGGCAAGAATACAAGAGTCGGTAGCCATTCCCTTCTCTAGGGGATCTTCCCAAACCAGGAACTGAACACTTGGTCTCCTACATTGGCAGGCATATTCTTTACCATCTGAGACATCAGGGAAACCCAAATACTGTATTATAAAAATGTTTGTTAAAAAATTAAAAGCACATTTAAAAATAAAATCTATAAAATACAACAACAAAAAAAGAAATCACCAATAACCCCACTCTAGAAATAACTACATTTTGATGTTTTCTTCTGTCTTATGTATATATGAATAACATCGATAGCACACAATTGGGATGATGCTATATTTGAAAAAAGGTTCTACATAAAGAACTTCTTTGCTTAATGTTATTTTATGAGCATTTCTCCATATTCTTAAAAATCTCTGAAAATCATGTTTAGAGGTTTTACAGTGATCCATTTATGGGCTTACCCTATCTCAGAAATCCCCCTATTATAGAGCTATGAGATTGTTTTCAATATTTCATTGTTTTAGTTAATGCAGTGATAAATATCTTTATAAATAATTATATCTATCTCTTTGAATATTTCTACTCCACTTGTCTTGAAATGATATTCTGAAGACTCCATTTCTATTGGAAATAAATGATTCTGAATATCATCTATTAAAAATTAGTGGTTTTATTAAGTTATGCCTTAGCCTTTGGCTCTGCAAGCGGAAGTCATTGTTCTTTACAATCCCTTGTGTCATGGTTTCCAACGTTAATCCACTTTGTAGTGCTCCTCTAGGGTGTTTTTCTGTTGTTGGGTTCTTTTCTTATCCTGGTTTTCAGGATAAGAGGCAACTTTACTATAGGGAGAGATTATTTTTTTGCAAGAATTTATAAATCAGGAGAATTTATCATGTTCCTATTTATGCAAATCATGAAGAATCATCAAGTGACTGGTATAGTATTAATGTTAATCTAGGGACTATGGTGGAGAAGGAAATGGCAACCCACTCCAGTGTTCTTTCCTGGAGAATCCCAGGGACGGGGGGCCTGGTGGGTTGCCATCTATGGGGTTGCACAGAGTTGGACACGACTGAAGAGACTTAGCAGCAGCAGCAGGGACTGTGAGGGTAAGTGAGGTTCATGTCCTCCCAGAGTTTAACTGGAGAGAAATGCCTAATCCATGAAACAGTGATCAATACAAGCCGTCCTGGGCCTCCCTGGTGGCTCAGATGGTAAAGAATCTGCCTACAATGCAGGAGGCGCAGGTTCAATCCCTGGGTCAGGAAGATTCCCTGGAGAAAATAACGGAAACCCACGCCAGTATTCTTGCCATTTCCTACTCCAGGGAATCCCATAGACAGAGGAGCCTGGCAGGCTACAGTCCACTGGGTCACAGAGAGTTGAACACAACTAAGTGACTAACGCTTTCACAAGGCAGCCTACACGGGTGAATTGCTGAATAGAGATACAAGTAGTAAGCGCTATGGTCATTTAAAGAAAGGAGAAATCAATGGTGATGAGAGTAATCATCAATGAGGTTGGCCTTGGCAGTGAGAAGGGTGGGCATCAGGTGAAAATAACTACAGAAGTGAATGGCAGCTTAGTATAGATACAAAGAGCATGAATTTTTGTGTCAGACTTGGATGGGAAATCTCAACTCCGCCATTTACTTTAGCAAGTGTATTAACCAGTCAAACTCTGGATTTGAATCCCAGCTCTGCCACTTATAACCTGTGTGACATAGCTAATAATTTGGGCAAGCTAATAATTTCTTGATAATGCTAAATCTACCTTTGTTCATGGATAACATCAGAATAATCAGAGAACCTACCTCATAGGATCATGGTGGGGATTAAATGAGCAAATATGAAAACTGGGGCATGGAAAATTTTAAGTACTCAATAGTGTTAGTTTTCATCATTAACCTATTTTAAGCATCAATTTAGTCAATCACTTGTTTGTATGATGTAATAATGATTGTCAACCATAATAGATGGGGCTTCCCAGGTGGCACAGTGTTAAAGAATCCGCCTGCCAATTCAGGAGAAGCAAGAGATATAGGTTTGATCCTGGGAGGGGAAGATTCCCTGGAGTAGGAAATGGCAACCCACTTCAGTATTCTTGCTTGGAAAATCCATGGACAGAGGAGCCTGGAGGGCTACTGCCCATGGGATTATAAGAGTCGGACACAAATGAGCAACTGAATATGCACACACCAAACAGATAAATATGGGTGTTTTGAGAATTGGTCAGATTTGTCATTGCAAAGGTGAAAAAGAAACTGGATCCGGAGATTTTCCCCCAAATCATGGTGCACATTTTATGTTTTGAAGTAGAATGCTTGCCTCTTCTTTTAAGGTCAGTTTATTGTTAATTATAGCCCATATTCACAGACCTAGCTAGGTCTCTCTCCACTCGGGCTTGAAAGCCTAAATTTTCTCTGCCAGACCCAAAGTCAGCTGACTTTTTAAAAATCAAATTCAGCACTCTTTTTAATATATCCAAATAAAAGATGTAATTAATATTCCTAAAAATGGGAATGTTAATTAAAACAGTAACTAAATAAAGGAGTTAATTAAAGTACCAATTAGCTAAAGAAGTATATTAGCAACACTAAAGTAGAGGAAAGGATTTAGAAAAGAAAAATAAAAACCCTGAGTGTGGAGGTTTTAAAATATAGGTATCTATTTCGACACTCTCTCCATAAGGTGGAGCCTAGTTCCCCTTTCCTTGAATGTGGACTGGACTTACATAGAATGTGGTGGAAGGGACAGTGTTTGACTTCTGAAACTTGGCCATAGGAAACTCTGCAGTATTCTCTTTCTATTTAGTATCATTCTCTTTTGGGGACTCCAGCAGTAACCTTAAGAAGCCCTATGGAGAGGCCCGTGTGTTAAGAAACCAAGGTCTCCCACCAAGAGCTAGCACATACTTGCCAGCCTCGTGAGTGAGCTGTCTTAGAATTGACTCCTCCAGTCCCAGTCGGGCCTTGAAGTGCTACAGCCCCAGCCAATATCTTGATTGCAACTTTAGGGGAGGCCCTGAGCCAAAACCACATAGCTAAGCTGGTCTCAAATAATAAAAGTTTATTTTTAAGTCATTAAGTTTGGGGATAATAATTGAACATAATATAAAATGAGATACTTAACGTAATTCACTTGAGGAAAAAACAAGTCAGATACTCATAGTTAATTAGATGAGGGTTTGGTAAGCAAAAATGAAGAAAATAATGAGAAACAGTAAATATCAATCAGGAAATTGACTGGAACCAGGTCACACATTTTAGCAGGGATTATCTAGCCATCCATCAAAGCCATTTCTTCTTTTTCCTGGATATACTGCTGGACAACATTTCTCAGACTCTTTTGTAGTTAGATGTGGCAATCAGGTTGAGTGCTAACCAACTGAAATGAAAGTCTCCATGCTGTCTTTTTCCGTCTGCTGGCGAAATACTGACAACCAGGGTGATCTGGGAAGTCATATGTTGAAGACAATAGAGTCCTTATCAGCACAGTTTCCTGAATAACTGTGGAGTAGACAGCCGCCACCACCCCCACCCCAAACCTTGCTAATGGAGGGTTTGACATCTTCACTGTAACTTCAAAGTTCTTCTTGGGCAGTGTATTACTCAGTGTTTTCCACAGAAATAGAACCAACAGAAGATAGATCAATATATTGATACAGATGTAGATATTCACAAAGAGACTTATTATGAGGGATAAGCTCATGTACTTACTAAGAGGCTAAGAAGTCCCACAATCGTCTGACTGTAAACTGGAGGCCCAAAAAGCTGATAATGTAGTTCAAGTCCATACCCAAAGGCCTGAGAACCAGGGGTGCCAATGCTGGGGGACAGGAGAAAATGAATGACCCAGCATAAGTAGAGAACAAATATATCCCTCCTCTACCTTTTTTTTATACAGGCCCTCAAAGGATTGGCAGAGAAGGCAATGGCACCCCACTCCAGTTCTCTTGCCTGACAAATCCCATGGATGGAGGAGCCTGGTAGGCTGCAGTCCATGGGGTCGCTAGGAGTTGGACACGACTGAGCGACTTCACTTTCACTTTTCACTTTCATGCATTGGAGAAGGAAATGGCAGCCCACTCCAGTGTTCTTGCCTGGAGAATCCCAGGGACTGGGGAGCCTGGTGGGCTGCCGTCTATGGGGTCACACAGATTCAGACACGACTGAAGCGACTTAGCAGCAGCAGCAGCAGCAGCAGCAGCAGCAGCAGCAGCAGCAGCAGCAGCAGCAGCAGCAAAGGATTGGATGATGCCAACCCACATTGATGAGGGCAATCTTTACTCAGTCTCCCCATTCAAAAGCTAATCTTTTCTAGAAACATCCTTACAGACACATACAGAAATAATGCTTTACTTACTATCTGGGCATCATTTAGTCCAGTCAAGTTGACACAAAAAATTAACCATCAGCTTCATTCAGCCACGAGATTGGGGAGTGTACAGGAATAAAAGTGTGCAGGTTCCTTAACTACTTCATCCAGGAAGTGACACACATCACTTTGCTCACATTTCATTGGTGAAAATTAGTCATTCAGCCTCACCTAAATGAAAAACATGCTGGGAAATGTGGTCCCTGTTGGTCTACGGCTCTCTGGCAACAACTCTACCCAAAGGAAATGGGGTATGATCTTTGGTTGGGCTGCTCGGATCTGTCTTTCCTGCTTACACACAGAGCATACACAGCTCCCAAGAGGGATGACTACAAGATCCATCTAGATACTGTTTCCAGCTCCAAGTCCAAGCCCTCCAGGGTGTGCACAGACTTCCTCATAAGGCCTGTATATCTCTTCTTCGAATCAAGAAAAGTATAAACCAGGAAGACAAGTTATCCCTCATATATAATATACAATGATGGTAGCAGGGACATGATAACCACATGATAATCATATTATGGGTCCACAGAAATGCTGAAACTCTGTCAGGCATTATATAGTCCTTTTGTCCTTAGTGAAGTCGCTCAGTCATGTCCGATTCTTTGGGACTCCATGGACTGTAGACCACCAGGCTCCTCTGTCTGGTGGATTTTCCAGGCAAGAATACTGGAGTGGGTTGCCATTTCCCTCTCCAGATCTTCCCGACCCACGGATTGAACCCGGGTCTGCCGCTTTGTAGGCAGACGCTTGAGCCACCAGGGAAGATGGGGATGGTAAATTCTTTTATTAGGCTCTGTTCTGATTTCTGGAAGAACTTCACTTATCTACCATTCTCCAAAGCCCCTGTTCAAGCCTCCAGGAGTTTGTTTCTTCCTTGCCATCTCTGGCCACATCTAAAATGGATATTCATGCTATGCCTTCCTTGGGGCCTGTACAAATTTTCAGACCTGCTTCCTGCTAGTACAAGTACTGGGGCCCAAGTGTTGTTATAAAGGCTCACATATTTACAGGCTTCTTTGGCAAGAAAATTCCTTCAGCAACTTAGGCTTCTGTGCTACTTGTTTCCATCAGTTTCATGTACTATTAACTAAACTCAAAATTTTCCTGCTTCCAGCCTGAATCATTTGCTGAGTTCTCAATCCCAGCTTCTCTTTCTCAGCTTAATGATGGCTCTTGAGATTAGCCAAAACAGCTATGCCCTTAATATAATCTCTGACATAAGGCTGTGTTGTTAATGAAACTTTTTCTCTCGCTCTCTCAGCCTCATCTATTACTGTTTAAAATCTAGCATCCGTCTCTCCCAATCCCCTTTTATTCTGCTTGCAATCAAATCCTGGCTTTGCCCTCTTCCTTCTCTGGTGTCCCTGATTTCTCTGCTATGGATCACTTAGAAGCAGGGGGCATAGCTGACTATGCCACTTAAATATCAAGGGAAAATAAAGTTTAATTTTTGGCAATTGATCTTAATGTTCTTAATTGCTCTTAATATCATCTGTATTCCAGAGCAGCTAATTTTCCTAATTTGGCAGATTGTGAGTAATTCGAACAAAATTCAAAGATAAATTCAATATAAGCACACACACACTCAGCTCTGGATGAATGGCAGTGAAGAACAGCCTTTTGCCAAAGTGCTAACTGAATAGAATCGTTTAAGTTTTAACACTATGAATGTAAAATATATATATTTTTTCAACCAAATAAAAGGATTTTGTTGGACTTTCTTATGGCAAAACTCTTCTATTTAAAGAGATATCTGAGTTTTCTGCCACATAGCATGTGATGGTTAGAACTATCCACAATTAAGCAAAAGACAGTTTTCCAGACTGATTTTCTGTCTCATGAAGGGAAATATAATTTGCTTCCTCAGACATATCTATGATGGTGAAATGTTAAAAGACCTGCAAATGAATGGTTTCCACATAGTTGATGATTATGGTAAAGGAAGACAGAGGAGAGAAAAATAAGAGGAGGGGGCTAAGAAGAGGAAAAAGAGGGGAAGGGAAAAAAGAAAAGGAAAAGAAAGAAGAGGAGGAGATTATTTATGATCATGATGATGACGTAATACAGAAGTTTGTCAGCAGCTCATGATCATGATTCCCAAGTACTTCCGAAAACCCAGGTTCTGCTGTTACAAAGCAGCACACATAACATACTGTGGATCCAATGAGAGAATGCCTAACAGGATTCTCTCTCAGACTTTGTCTAATTTATCTTAAGTTTCATTCAGTTCAGTTCAGTTCAGTTCAGTTCAGTTCAGTTGCTCAGTCGTGTCTGACTCCTTGCGACCCCATGAATCACAGCACACCAGGCCTCCCTGTCCATCACCAACTCCCAGAGTTCACTCAAACTCATGTCCATCGAGTTGGTGATGCCATCCAGCCATCTCATCCTCTGTCGTCCCCTTCTCCTCCTGTCCTCAATCCCTCCCAGCATCAGGGTCTTTTCCAATGAGTCAACTCTTTGCATGAAGTGGCCAAAGTATTGCAGTTTCAGCATCAGTCCTTCCAATGGACACCCAGGACTGATCTCCTTTAGGATGGACTGGCTGGATCTCCTTGCAGTCCAAGAGACTCTCAAGAGTCTTCTCCAACACCACAGTTCAAAAGCATCAATTCTTCAGTGCTCAGCTTTCTTCCAATTCTCACATCCATACAAGACCACTGGAAAAACCATAGCTTTGACTAGACAGAACTTTGTTGGCAAAGTAATACCTCTGCTTCTAAGTTTATCTGATATCTCTAAGTTTCATTAGAGTCCTGCAAAGCAAACAGTTTATACCTATTTTACAGATGAAAATGGCTCAGATGTGTGCCATTTCAGAGCACATACTAGAAATGCATTTCCTAGCATAAGTGGGACTATGTAGCTAGTCCTGGCTAACAAGTTGTGAGGAGGTACGATGTCTGTTTGAGACCTTTCTGACTCTCTTTTTTCCCTCTGAGTGCATAATCAGCAACATTTGAAACGTATCAGACTGGGTCCCTGGGAGGCTCCCTGCTGACCTCTGAGGGTCAGGTAGCAAGAGACCATGGAGTTATAGCACCATTGTGCAGCTCATTCTGAATGACCAGAGGTGGTTTACCAAAACAAGGTCTTCTAGCAAAAAATATGTATGAAAAAGCACTACATTTTCTTCTTTTATAGTAGATAAGAATCTGGATCCATTTGGTTTCAAACGAGTGGAGCAATAAATGGGGCCTCATTTCAAATTGTCCCTTTAGGATTCTCAACCTTGACAGCACTACATATAGTAAGGATAAAATTCCACTTCATTACATACATTATTATCTATCTCTCAAATGAAAATAGAGACATCAAAATTACATTAAAAATTATTAACAGCAGGAGCAGGAGCTAATCCAATATTTGTTTCTCACCTCAAAGCTTTCTATATTTCTAGATGAGTGTATTTAAAATATTTATTCCTGTATTTTTTCCACATTGTGCAATTCATACTCTAAGTTCAATACTGAATAATTTGGAGAAACCCAAATAACTATTCATAGACTATTTCACATAAAGTAGAGAAAAATGAGGCATAGTTTACATTGTTCAATGATACGGTACCAAAAAGAATGTTCTACTTGAATCAATGATAAATAATAACTTTAATTTTTTTACTGATAATTTCAAATGTAATTTGAAAAGACAAAATCAACATTACATATTCAGATTTAAATAAAAGTTAACACACACAATAAAACATCTTAATAGTTTTATTTTAAAATGATAATGACACACATACTATTAACATATACAGCATCAAATGCTCTAATAAAAATTTAGAACCTGAATAACTTCCCTTTTTATAATATAAAAAACACATAATCAACATCAAATTATTTTTATTGTTTGTCAAGAAAGTAAAATGAAAAGCACGATGAGAACCATAAACTCTCAGTACACTGTATAGTAATAACTTGTCTTTGCTTTCTGGTATGACATTTATTTGGAGTCTGGCAAGGAAGCATGAAGATGGCAGCGGGAAAATAAGGCTGGCTCTTCCTGAAACACAGGAAAACTGCTAAAATGAAGGAAAGGAAAATATTGTCTGCTACCCATATTTCCTTAAAATGAAATAATCAGGGTAAAATAATTTCTAAATATGCCATGCTTTTGTACGCCTAAAACTGAGAGGGTAAAAAAAGTCAATTAAACATCTGCAGGAAGCTGAATAACAAAAAAAACAAATAAGCAAGAATCCATATAATTATGGCATCTCATTCTGAGGTTGATTCCAACTTCTTCATTCATGACGTGTGAAAGATTTCTCTTGTCCTTAAAGTTAACATTAGGCATGCCAAGTTTCCCATAAGAAAATTATTCTAGTAATAGCTTTAAATATTACAGTTTATAGTTATAAATATTCTAATAAATACATAGACTTGAGTGTACATAAACTTGCACACTAAAAACAGAAAAAATGGAGAGGTATGCTCTTAAGGGTAACCCATGGATTTTTTAAAGCAATTTTTCATATTTAAAATAACATCTTACTTTTTACAGTGCTATTGCACGAGCCAGGCAAATTACTTCCCAAGACTTATGCCTGTACAAGTTGGAAGGAAATACTACAGAAAACTAAGGACCATAAAATTGTACAGCTGAAAATCAGCTAAAAGATGAAGTGTTAATTCTCTTTATAAAACATTTTATACTGAGAAAAGCCAGTTAGACTTCCTTATAATTCTTTTTTATTATAGTCATTCTTTATGCCCCATTCTGGAAAATGTTAAACCCCAATACAGAGAACTGTAAGGCTCTTATTACTTTGTCACAGTGGAATCTAGTTGGTGGTATTAAATCTTGCTAAACAGGTGAACCATTGATGAAGGTTTTGAGTCTCTTTAGTCAGACCACATTTTTGTGGTAGCAGTTATTGCTGCAATGCAATACAACCTTCAGACTGAAAAACCTTCTAACAGATATATAGAACATTTTTCTTTAACTTTATATGAATAATCAAGGTTTTGCATGTGCCTATCACTGCACATGTGAAAGATGAAGGATAAAATGTTCAAAGGGTCCTGCCTAGAACTTTGTTACAAAGAAGTAACAAAAAGTAGAACCACTTGGATTCAGACCTTTAATTCCTGATATTCAACTGACATAATTCTGACTCACTCACTTATCCTTATACCCGGCAGCAAACAGAAGGCACAAATGAACTTGGCAGGGCAGTCTTTGTCTAAACTGGCACATCGAAAGATATGTTCCTGTACTGGGCCAGCTTGAGTCCCTAAAACAAATAAGTATGGGAGGAATGGACTCAGGTGTTTTTAGGCAGACAGTAAAGCATGTGATATTGATATCAATGCAAGTAGCTAGACAGTAGAGCATCAAGCAGCATAGCAGTTTTGTGGGTAAAAGTACCCACAGCCACCAAGAATTTCATGATTCCAAGTAGTCCTGTAATCCTCTAAACTATGAATCAGCTATGAAATGGGAGCCTGGAGAAAAGACATTCTTCTTATGAAAGGTCCAGTACATCATATGATATGGAGCTCCAGATGGCTGAAAAGGACACACAAGACTGCAAAGAAATCACTTCAGCTCTGCCAAAACAGTTTAAGGTGCTCTGAAAAGGAACAGTTTTTATTAAAGTCTTAAGACAGTTAAACTGGCCATTAGCAGCCTGTAGATCCCAGCAGTAATGGAGAAAAGCAGCTCTCTTTCTGGTACTCACCCCTTCAGGCCTCCATGCTAAACAATGAGTTGCCTTCTTTTAAGATTAGGAAGGTGACTCTAGTTTTCTAAAACCTGGTAAAAAGTCAAAGACCTAAACTATGGACCTCTGAAAAAGTAGTTTTGCTTCTCTAGGTCTAGCAATGTTCTCAGTGGTAACAACCAGCACCATGTTAAAGAGACAGGCATAGGGTCACAAATCTCCATGAGAAATCCAAGACCCACACCATAGCTATGTTCTGTTCACTATCTGTAACAGTATAACCTGATCTTGCCAAAGTACTTCTAAATAAATATATTTAGAGCCCCAAACCCAAAGTTCAGGGTCTTTTGTTAACTGTGTTACCACCACTTAAAATTCAATTAATTTTCATCTTGAATTCAGGCACTGACAGTATAAACTAGAGCTACATAGCTGAACACCTGGAGAAATCATAACTGATGAAGGCAGTTATCTGAGTCATGTTAATGCAGCCCTAGAGACACCCAGATGATGTTCTGAATTGCTTCCTTTTGGTGTAATGGTCTGCCCTCATATAAGGAGAAGGTAAAAGAGATATGCCCCATATATGAGCAGATTTAAATAGTGGTAAAATAAGTTACCATATAGGTACACGCATCCGTGCTATCACTTCAATCACGTCTGACTCTGCAACGTTTTGCAACTCTATGGACTGTAGTCTACCATATACTTACTATATTTCAATTTTACAATTTTAAGGATGAAAAGGAAGAAATATACTCTGATTTAAGTCTTTTTTCCCTGAATACTTTTTCCTAATTGGGATATAAACATGTAGGGCTTCCCTAGTGACTCAGATGGTAAAGAATCTGCCTGCAACACAGATCTGGGTTCAATCCCTGGGTCAGGAAGATCCCTTGGGGAAGGAAATGGCTACTCACTCCAGTATTCTTGCCTGGAAAATCCCATGGACAGAGGAACCTAGCAGGCTATAATCCACAGGGTTGCAGAGTCAGACACAACTGAGCAACTAAGCGTGTGTGTGTGTGTGTGTGTGTGTGTGTGTGTGTAGGAATATATATCTTGTAGATCACATTGGAACTATATATAATTTGGTAGCACTACAAGAATCATAAAATACTTCCAAATGAAAAGCTTTGACTTTTCCTTTATCAACAGCTTTACAGAGCTGAAAAAGTTTTCTCACGTTTGAATCTCAATGTTGTCTTCCTTCACAACCTGAAATTCAGGCTTCTCATTAATTGTTTATGTCTGCAATTTGACTAATCTTGATTCATCAATAAACAAAGCTCAGAGGATGCCAATTAGTGTCTATGAATAAACATGTATTTTGTACAGTATATTAAAAAAAAAAATAACACAGCTCAGACCTACTAACTCAGCCAAAGAGATCATTCCCTTGTTACCTCAACATCATGCATTGTAGATCCTCAAGCAGGCTAGAATCTGACAATTTATATTATATAAACCTTCAGGATAAGAAATTTATACTGCTGGGAAAAGCTGGCCTCAACACATGAGAGTCACAATAAAACAAAGTTTCTTCAAAAAGCACAGAGAACCAGCTATAGAAAACAGAAATCATGTCTGTATTATCTCAATTGTTTCCAAATCAGTAATGGTCTCTTATAAAGGATAAGGTAATCCAGTTACATCTAGCTTCTTCTGAGATCCATATAATTTACCATTTTAACCTAATAATTCTTTCACACATCTGTCCTCACTATTTTTATTATTCTCTGATCTTCTCTTCTGCATTTCACTTTAACCCTTACCAACACAGTGTACCCAATTCATCAAATCAACCTGACACCCACAAGAGCTCATTCACATAAATATCCTGACTCACACACTCTGCCAGCCAGAGTCACCCACATACTCCACAGTCTTCAATAACAACAAAAACTTCAGACATTAGAATCAGGCTTTAGAATCTACAAAGAAATCACTTTCTCACTTCCCCTCCCCTGCTCTCCACCCTGATTCCCAGCTCTAGTCCTCTTTAAGAATGACCCAAACAACCCTGGTAACACAGTAACTGAAACTACTCTTGAAGTAGGAGGTTGAAAACACCTTGAAGAAGAGCTGTAAAATGCAAGATATTTCTGAGGCTGCATTCTCCCTCCATCCCCTTCTTGAACCATAACCCACAGAGACACTGAGTTAGCAGGGATTCTAGGTGTGTCTTTTGCAAAGTGGTTACTGTTTTTCTTATGGTGCTTCTAATAAAATAAGTCTGAATTTATGAGGCAAGATCTCACAGGTATGAGAGCCTGGATATAAGGTGCTCAGAATGATGCCTTAGACGATTGTTAGCAGGAAGCAAGTTTGAGTGAGAAGTACAATTCCCATGGATTCAGTGTGTTCAGTCTCTCTCGTCTCATTTTAGTTTTTTATTTTTTGGCTGTGAGCTTAAGGACTGCTGCCATCCTGGGGCAATGACTTGTTGCTTGACCTAGAACAAGTGATACCAGTTTCTAGGCACAGTCCCCAGGAGTCTAGCTGCACTTACAGTGGAGGTTTTCTCCAAACAACAACGACCTGGGAGTGTGCCTGAGCCGATTATGACTCAACCTGCCTAGATGTGTACGTATCTGGAAATAGGATAAAAACATCTTATGCTTACCTCTCTGGGGTGAGAACCAGGAAAGACTTCAGCATGTGTAACATATATGATGGCTAAATCACAAACAGAAAATGAGGTTCATATCAGCAATTAATTTTACTTATCTAGAAAACAGGCATGTGACACTGGCTAATATCTGGCACTACCATTCTGGGTTAAATTCAGATTGGCTGATTTATATAATTTTATTAGAACGTTTATTCTAATGACTTAATTACCACTTCTGAAGACAGGAATAATTTTGAATATAACATATGTGTTTTTGCATTTTTTAATAATCAGTATCTTCAAGCTTCAAAATATTCAAATTCAAAACCCCATATTTTAATGTTTAGCCAAGTTACAGAAAGAATAAGTTGAGTAAGAAAGTGGATAAGCACCTTCAAGAATTATATGTAAGCCTTATGTGATGAGTGCTTACATTCTTTTTCACAAAACAGGTTACTAATTGGTTCTATACCCTCTAGTGTCTAAAGAAAAATATCCCATATCGTGTAAAATAAATCATTTGAACACTGAATTGTTAGAAATATTTTGCTATAGAAGTATTAATAGAAGAAGCAGGTGGCCATTACAGATTAGCTAGTCTCAGCTCTTTAGAAGGACCAGTGTAGCTGGCTGTGGTTTCTTAATGCATCTTACATGGCTTTTCTTCTAAATAAAAAATACAAGAGCAAAAACTCTCACTGGCTGTTGGTTTGGGGAACAAACTTTTCTTGCCAGGCAAATAAACTGCACTAGTAATTTTAAGAAATGTGTTTTGCTTTGTTTTGTTCATATAAAATACCAAGGCAGACTCTCAAGAAGTTCACAACCAGAATTAACTCTGTACAGCGAGAGCATCTTCCTCCACCAGTGACAGTTCCAGGGTGTTTTCATTAGTGCTTGTTTTCATCCTGAAGTTGAAGGAACCATAGAGTTTCGCAGACTCTTTAGAGGAGGCAAACCTGTCACGACGGTATAGCTCCCCCTTCCACATGGACATCATCAGCAAGCAGGACAGAACGACCCCCCCAAGCGTGAGCAGGCAGAGTCCGGCAATCACACAGCGGTCCAGATGAGCCCCCAGCCTCGCGCTCTCCTTCTCTAGGCGTTCCATCTCCCGGGCCGCCACAGTGTTGGGATCCACAGTCACATCCCGTGGGACAATGTACGAGACGATCACCAGCAAAATGCCAGTGACCAAGAACAAGATGGCGCTTATGAAACCATAGTCTACTGACTTCCCTGAAGAGGTGGCTTCCGAGCTGGTATCATCTTCATCTTCGGAAATCAGGGATATGGCAGACTCATGGGACCACTCATTTGGATTTCCCCAGTCGAGGTCTCCCACGTGATCACTCCCTTTTGCTGAAGGGGAGCGCCTGTTCCTTTGCTCCAGGTTGACATTCTCGTCCACGTAGGTAAAAGAGGTTTCTAATTCCTGACTGCAGCAGTTGCAGACTTTCTGTTCTGCTGTTATCTGGTTGTTCCCTGAGTTGAGAGGTCCTGGTGGCAACGAGTCTGTGTGAATAGCACTGTCTTGCAGTGAGGGGGAAGGGGATGCTGGGGAAGGGCTAAGTTTAGATGCTTCCATCTCCAATGCTCTTGGCTTCGAGGTACAACGTCTCTGGCAGCAGAGAGCAGCTCTGGTGGCTGTTGCATCTGACTGGTCCCCGGGAGGCCCTCTTGAACTCCAGTCAGCACCATCACACAGGGCTGCCTGGCTGCTTTTCTTAACAAGGTAGTGGAGCTCCATTCGAGCTAGTCAGACATCCCCCAGCAGCTTCCAGAGAGTCTGCCAATAGCAACACAGTTAGATAAGAACCCACCAGGAGCTAAGACCAGACCACCAGGAGTACTGCTCCTGAGGCCCTCTTCTCCTTTGTAGCTACAGGTTTTGACACTTCAGCCCCAATTCCCCCTAAAATAGGTAAGAGAAAGGAGAAGCTACCTAGTGGCGGGAAAGTGTGAAAAGGGCAAAAAGGAACATGGTCAGGGTAAAAAGGAACATGGAGGAAGTGGCAGTGTCTGGGAAGAAAGCATTGCCGTCACCAAGCCAAATTTATCCAAGGATCACACATTTCGGTGACAGGATCCCTCAAACGAGAAGGCAGGTTTCCTGCACAGAGATACAAATGAGAAAAGCAGGACCTTTTTCAGTGGAGCTGCTGATTTTCTGAAGAACTTGGGGAAGCACAGACTTCTCAATACTTCAGTTAAATTATAAGTGTTTACACTCTCTGTAGTTCAGAACAGATGCTAATACAGATTAGCATCGTTAGAGCATCACCATGGGTGAACCAATCAATATGTCACCAGCAGTTGGGCTCTACTGGAGCTCAGTATTTTGACTGGTTGGTTCTGAAGTGGATAAAAGATGGCTGGCTTGATTAAGCCACCCTCCTAACGGTACACTTTGTACACCCAGAGACCCTAATCACACAGCCCTGTTCATTGTGATTCCATTCTCAGCTTACTGCTACACAATGGCAGCATGTTCTAGACCCAAAAATACGTAGACACACACCTCATAGGGTGATCTCTGAAAAATACAATGAGCTAGCCCACTCCTACACACACACACACACACACACACACACACACACAGAGTTGCCTGTTTCAGGTAAAGTTCCACTACCCCTGCACTCCAGGTCTGAGTGAGTATGAGTTCCTCTTCCTCTGCACGCTTTGCTAACAAATGTGTACAGGGCATCAACCATCTGGGAAGTTTTCACAAACCCCAGTCTAGAAATAAACTGACAATAAAATACAAATCATAAACCCACAGAGTCACAGTTCTGTTGAGGCCAATAGGGGAGAAACTATTTCCAGGGTTACCTCTAGAACTTTGCCCTATCTCACCACAGCAAGGCACCTTCATGGGAAAAAATTTTGCGTTGAGCAGAAAGCCATTTGCCTGTCCTTTTCTGCCTCTGCCATCTTTCTAAGGAATAAAATTTTACTTTCTACTATCAGAAAGTACAGAGGTTTCAAGTAAATTCCCCTTTTATTTTGCTTCCAAGTCCAGGATAATAACATATTTAACTCATGTCTTAGAGGTTTATTATGCTTCAAAATCCACAGCTCCAACGGCTGGTAACCTACACAGAAACACAGGTAAGGTGAAGCGGAAATCCACCTGGCAACTCATTTAAAATATGACAGGGGAAATCCACATGTTTTATGCTCTACATTAGAGTTTGTTTAAAACACACACACACACACACGCTTCTCCTATTATTGCAGTTTCTTTGCAGCTAAAACAGGAAAACAAACAAAAAATCAGATGCAGGAAAACCACAACTGAACCAGAGCTTTCCTTTAGTAACTGCATAGACCCCCCACCCCCACCCCCACCCTCCACTGCTGGATCCCTCAGTGAAGGAAGCAATGGTAACGGGTTTGATCGATTACTAAAATGAGAAATCTAGCAGTTCCCTCAAACATTAGATGCGCTGATTAACCTTTGGCACAATTAGCCCATCAAATTGGATTACTTTAGATAAAAATCGGCAGAACTCCTTATGGGACTTCCAATTTATAACAAAGAGAGGGAGAGAGAAATCTCCACTTAATTCCCTTCTTCTGCCTCTGTCTCTTAAAAGAGAGACTCCGCTTGTTCCGTCGGAACAAGCTGCACAGTCGATTTCCTTTGCAGCTCGGTAATCCGGGGCTTCCATTCCCAGGGGAGAATGGATAATCCCAGGGGACCAGCCAAAGGCTCTTTCCTTCAGCCTCATCCCTCTCTCCTCTCTGGTTTAAGAGCGCGGTTAATAAAAATGCACCCGCAGAACGCGGAGACAGCACTTTTCCTCGTCCGTCCGCCAGCAATTAAGAGCATTAATATCTGCCTGGGAACTAACTGACACGGGCGAGGCTGGTCTAGCGATCTCGGGATCCGTCCTGCAAGGGCGCGCCGCAAGCACCGGGCAGCGATCGATGTTCCCCACCGACTCAATCAACCCATTCTGGGTGAGCTCCGCGTCCGCCGTGGTGCCCTGAGTTGGGATGCGTTCGCCAAATACCCAAAGGCTAGGCAGGCACCTTAGGCAGGGACAAGGGACGCGCTCCCCAGCTCCGCCAGGCTCTCGGGGTCTCTCGCGCGCTCCAGCGCCTCCTCCCCGTTCCACTCGCCGCCACTCACCTCCTGCCTTGGCCACCCAGTGAGCCTAGAGCACCGCGCGCTAGTCCTTGAGCTGCTCCTCGGGAAAGTACCCCGCTCAGCAGCCGCAGCACTTGTAGCCTCTGCGCGCCGCCGGCTTCGTGGGGTGGGCAGCGCCTGCGGTGCCCGCGGGGCGGGGCTGGGCGGGGCTCTCCCTCTTGCTGAGCATCCCGGGAGATGTAGTCTGGGTCGGCCGCCCTGCCTCCCTCCTCTCTTCCTCCTCTCTCTCTTCCTCCTCTCTCTCTTCCTCCTCTCTCTCTTCCTCCTCTCTCTCTTCCTCCTCTCTCTCTTCCTCCTCTCTCTCTTCCTCCTCTCTCTCTTCCTCCTCTCTCTCTCTCTCTCTCTCTCTCTCTCTCTCTCTCTCTCTCTCTCTCTCTCTCTCTCTCTCTCTCTCTCTCTCTCTCTCTCGCTGAACTCACTGGCTCCTAAACTCAAGTCAATGGCTCCTAAACTCAGAGTAAGGTCCTCTATTCTCCCTGTTATGAGGGAATGTTTGAGTATTCTAGGTGTATATTTAGTTACAACTGTGTGCCGCGCAGTATGCATATTTAATTTTGTTTAAGTGAAAGTGAAGTCGCTCAGTCGTGTCCGACTCTTTGCGACCCCATGGACTGTAGCCTACCAGGCTCTTCCGTCCATGGGATTCTCCAGGCGGGTTGCCATTTCCTTCTCCAGAAGATCTTACCGACCCAGGAATCGAACCCGGGTCTCCTGCATTGGAGGCACACACTTTAACCTCTGACCCACCATCATAACAAATCCTCCAAGATTTTAATTCTCATTTTACAAATGAAGAAAGAGGCTCAGAGGAATTGATACCTCATCCAGGGTGAAAAAAAGACAATAAACGATCTCTAATATTGTGCTCAAAAATCTGTTTCCAAAGTCATTGCCTTGCCCACAAAATCTGGAGAAATATGGCAAGGGATTGTCCTGTTGATTTCTGCTTCCCCTGTGCCTAGCAGAGTGTCTGAATAATCTGTTCTGTTCAATCGCTCAGGCATGGACTGCGACCCCATGGACTGAAGCACACCAGGCTTCCCTGTCCATCACCAACTCCCGGAGTTTACTCAAACTCATGTCCATTCAGTTGGTGATGCCATCCAACCATCTCATCCTCTGTTGTCCCCTTCTCCTCCCGCCTTCATTCTTTCCCAGCATCAGGGTCTTTTCTAGTCAGTCAGTTCTTCTCATCAGGTAGCCAAAGTATTGGAGTTTCAGCTTCAGCAGCAGTCCTTCCAGTGAATATTCGGAACTGATTTCATTTAGAATAGATTGGTTGGATCTCCTTGTTGTCCAAAGGACTCTCAAGAGTCTTCAACGCCACAGTTCAAAAGCATCAGTTCTTCGGCATTCAGCTTTCTTTATATATATATATTTATTTATTTATTTATTTTAATTGGAGGCTAATTACTTTACAGTCCAACTCTCACATCCATACATCACTACTGGAAAAACCAGAGCTTTGACTAGATGGACTTTTGTTGGCAAAGTAATGTCTCTGCCTTTTAATATTGTCTAGGTTGGTCATAGCTTTCCTTCCAAGGAGCAAGTGTCTTAATTTCATGGCTGTAGTCACCATCTGCAGTGATTGTGAAGCCCAAAAAAATAAAGTCTGTCACTATTTCCACTGTCTCCTCATCCATTTGCCATGAAGTGATTGGACCAGATGCCATGATCTTAGTTTTCTAAATGTTGAGTTTTAAGCCAGCTTTTTCACTCTCCTCTTTCACTCTCATCAAGAGGCTCTTTAGTTTTTCTTCACTTTCTACCATAAGTGAGGTGTTATCTGCATATCTGAGGTTAGTGATATTTCTCCAGGCAATCTTGATTCCAGCTTGTGCTTCATCCAGCCGAGAATTTCTCATGTACTCTGCATATAAGTTAAATAAGCAAAGTGACAATATGCAGCCTTAGCATACTCCTTTCATAATTTGGAACCAGTCCATTGTTCCATGTCCCGTTCTAACTGTTGCTTCTTGACCTGCATACAGATTTCTCAGGAGGCAGGTCAGATGGTCTGGTATTCCCACCTCTTTAAGAATTTTCCAGTTTGTTGTGATCCACACAGTCAAAGGCTTTGGCGTAGTCAATAAAGCAAAAGTAGATGTTTTTCTGGAACTCTCTTGCTTTTTTGATGATCCAATGGATGTTGGCAATTTGATCTCTGGTTCCTCTGCCTTTTCTAAAACCAGCGTGTACTTCTGGAAGTTCACAATTCACATACTGTTGAAGCCTGGCTTGGAGAATTTTGAGCATTACTTTGCTAGCGTGTGAGAAGAGTGCAGTGGTGCAGTAGTTTAAACATTCTTTTGCATTGCCTTTCTTTGGGATTGGAATGAAAACTGAATTTTTCCAGTCAATAATAATGACCCAAAATAACAATAATTAACATACAAAGCACTTACTATTGTCAGGCTATCTTCTAAACATTGCTGATATAACTCAGTTAATGGTCACAGTTAATCTTTACAACATTCAGAAAACGAAGATCATGGCATCCAGTCCCATCATTTCATGGAAAATAGATGGGGAAACAGTGGAAACAGTGTCAGACTTTATTTTGGGGGGCTCCAAAATCACTGCAGATGGTGACTGCAGCCATGAAATTAAAAGATGCTTACTCCTTGGAAGAAAACTTATGACCAACCTAGATAGTATATTCAAAAGCAGAGACATTACTTTGTCGACTAAGGTCCGTCTAGTCAAGGCTATGGTTTTTCCAGTAGTCACGTATGGATGTAAGAGTTGAACTGTGAAGAAGGCTGAGTGCCGAAGAATTGATGCTTTTGAACTGAGGTGTTGGAGAAGACTCTTGAGAGTCCCTTGGACTGCAAGGAGATCCAACCAGTCCATTCTGAAAGAGATCAGCCCTGGGATTTCTTTGGAAGGAATGATGCTAAAGCTGAAACTCCAATACTTTGGCCACCTCATGTGAAGAGTTGACTCATTGGAAAAGACTGTGATGCTGGGAGGGATTAGGGACAGGAGGAGAAGGGGACGACAGAGGATGAGATGGCTGGATGGCATCACAGACTCGATGGACATGAGTCTGAGTGAACTCCAGGAATTGGTGATGGACAGGGAGGCCTGGCCTGCTGCAATTCATGGGGTCGCAAAGAGTCGGACATGACTGAGTGACTGAACTGAACTGAACTGAATCTTTTTTTTTTTTTTTTTGCTCTTTATTTTTTATTTTTTTACTTTACAATACTGTATTGGTTTTGGCATACATTGACTTGAATCCGTCATGGTTGTACATGAGTTCCCAGTCCTGAACCCCCCTCCCACCACCCTCCCCATATTATCTCTCTGGGTCATCCCAGTGCACCAGCCTCAAGCATTCTGTATCCTGTATCAAACCTAGACTGGCGATTTGTTTCTTATATGATAGTATACATGTTTCAATGCCATTCTCCCAAATCATCCCACCCTCTCCTTCTCCCACAGAGTCCAAAAGTCTGTTCTATACATCTGTGTCTCTTTTGTTGTCTTGCATACAGGGTTATCATTACCATCTTTCTAAATTCCATATATATGTGTCAGTATACTTTATTGGTGTTTTTCTTTCTGGCTTACTGAATCTTTAAAATTCTGTAAAATTCCTCTTTTGCAAGAGTGGATTTTTAGAAAAGATAAAACTGAATTACAAAGAAGTTGAAATTGCCCAAAGTGAAAGTGAAAGTGAAGTCGTGTCCGACTCTTTGCGACCCCATGGACTGTAACCTATTAGGCTCCTCTGTCAATGGGATTTTCCAGGCAATAGCACTGGAGTGGATTGCCATTTCCTTCTCCAGCGGATCTTCCCGACCCAGGGATCGAACCAAGTCTCCCACATTGTAGACAGACGCTTTACCGTCTGAGCCACCAGGGAAGTCGGGGGGTTATTGATTGTTTAATCTAAAGGGAGCAAGAGAAGAGTTATATTATAATATGACATTTTGCTGCTTGTGAGTAGCTCACATGAATTTTGTGGTTGCTTTCGAGTAATAGATCAGTCTCCTATAATGATGACTTGGTTGGTTTTCCTTTAGTGCAGTGTAGCCTGTGTGCTCAGTCATGTCCAACCCCATGAACTGTGGTCCATCAGGCTCCTCTGTCCATGAAAATTTCCAGGCAAGATTACTGGAGTGGGTTACGATTTCCTGCCCTACGGGATCCTCCCAATCCAAGGATCAAACCCGCATCTTTTACGTCTCCTGTATTGGAAGGCATATTCTTTACCACTGAGCCACCTGAGAATGGCTTTGGTTTTCCTTTATACTGATAGAATTCATACTTTCATAGTTCCAGGGGTATCATAACACAGCTGCTTTTAAATCTTTTCTCACCATGACTGTCTTTTAGCTAGTTAAGCCCATTTATTGTTAAACATGATATATCTATTATGGCTTCGTCTCCTTTGCTCACTAATTACACTGTTCTCCAGTGAGAATATCCTTTTTTCATTCCCCTATTTCCTCCACCTTTCAAAGATTAGCTCATCAAGCCACATTTGCTGGGGTACATTATTAGTATTAATACTGTATATTTGAAAGGGAGCCCCAAGACACCATATGTTGTCCAGAAGCAAGCAACTGAGAAGTTGAAGAAACTTGAACTCATGTTGGATGAGACACTGAAGGAACTTGGGATATTTAGCCAGAAGAGGAGACTTAGAGGAAACAAAAACTAACTAAAAAATTAGATGTTTGTGAATAAGAATTTTATATCATGGTTAAAAGGAGGGGAAGCAGAACCAATGACAATAAAAGCATTTATTAGTCCTAATGGGTTATCTTTAATTCTTGCATCAGCGCCGTAAGGGAGTTATTATTATCATACCCATTTACATGTAGAAATTGAGGATTGAAAATGTTTCTTTTCAAAGGTATTAGAAGTAATAAATAACTGGCAGAGCCAAGATTCTAACTTGAGTCTATCTGATTCCAGAACTTGGATCTCTTCACCACTATGCTATACTGAGCAGTACTTCACAGTCACTGTCACTGCAGAGCATCAGTAAGGTGACTATGTTTATTGCCCTGGGATAAACACAGGAGGTTTCTCATGGCCATCATTTTGGTGTTGTGGCTACTTGAGCCCCTGCAAGACAGCTAGGGCTGCCAAGAGAAGAGATAACCCAGCACCTCTATAGTCCACTGGGGCACCTGAGAATGATGGACACAGGGCCTAGGGTGCTCTGGGTAGCACTATCAGACTTAACAAGGAGGTTAATTTGGGGCTGAGCATAAAAAGGAACATTCTCTTCAAGTTCTTGAAACAGGGTGTCTCATGAATTTTATTATTACTAGAGAGGATAAAAAAAGAAGAACCATTTATTAGTGATGTGGTAGAAGGGATTCATCTAGTTGGATTAGAGGAACTCTACGGTTTCCCTGCTGAAATGATTCTAGTTACATCTCACTCATGAAGCCATTTTTCTCCAAGCCAGCTCCCAAAGATTCTGCCTCCTATGAACTATACTAGGACTTGTCAGCACTAATAATTTTTATATTTATCAGCCACTACCCTGTGACATTTCTAGTATGTCTAGGTAACTACTGTGTATCATTTAACTTGTCACTTAGGTGCCCAAACCTCTAATATCAATTGTAAGTTCCTTAAGGTCAGTATCCATATATTAAATGTCTTATTATCTCCTACAGAAAGTAAAATATTTCTGTTGAATAGAGTGATGGGAAAATGCCAAGACTGAACTGAGACTGGAGATGATTATCTCTTCACATTATTCTCTCTCATTTCCTATTTCTGAATATAGTACACTCGACTGTCTACATATTCTTGAGCATTAAAATAAAATCAACTCTATGCCAACACGCTACAAAATCTCCTACAAAATTCTTCAGAAAAAGAGTAAATGCGGATTTAGCTCCTGGAAATAAAAGCTCTGCAGAAAATACCACTTGCAGGAATAACTTCAACACTGTTTCCTATCAGTCCATGTCTACACTTTCATCAAAATCTCACCCCAGACCTTTTCTCAAGAGCCTTTCTTGTTTATAACCCCCCAATTCTTATTGCTGTTCTAATTGGCATTCTCGTATAATATACACAGTGGTATAATATACTTCCTTTTATCCTGTCATCTTACATATAGAGAAGTATTTCATGTATATTTTATACAGCTTTCTATGTGTCTCTCTTCCCAGATAAAATTTAAGCCCTTTGAGAACCAATATTTTCTTCCTATAAATTTGAAGCTATACATGGACATGAAACAACAAAAACACATGGTCAACAATGGTTCTTCACTAGATGTTAGATGTGCACACAATGATTCACACTGATAAAAAGATGATAATAAAGTCTAAGTACAACTTTGATCCTGCATAATTTTTAATGTAGTTCTTATTTTCCTGTTTACTTATACTCCATGAGGTATAGGAGGTGTAATCATGATTACATCGAGTAGAAAAATAATTTCTGAGAAGTAAATTTACCATGTGAGTCAAGGGTAACGCAGGGAATTTTAACAAAAGCGTCTCTTGTAACGATAACTGAGGATACTTTCCAGTTTTCTGTCTTCAGCAATAATAGTAAGGACTGATTGTAAACAAATGTTCTTAGTGGATTTAGAGTTATCAGGAGAGGCTAGGCTGTTGGGAGGTAAGAAAGACATTGGCTGGATAGAGGCTCAGTCATTTAATGGGACTAGTACAAGGAATATTATTTACTTCATATCTATTTCTAAATGATGAAGAAAAGAATGAAAATGGTCAAATTTTAAAGTAGTGAAGATCTCATTTACTAAAAAATTCTAGGAACAACATAAAAGTAGTATTAAATTTTAAATTTAAAAATTTAAATTTTTCAATTTAAATTTTTCTTTAAATAAAAAATAAAAATGCTCTAGTGGCCAAGATACCTTGTTATTTAAATAAGTAAAGTGGATGGATACAGACACTAGGGGTGAGGGAAGACTGTAGCCAAATTGAGAGCAAGTGCTTTTCCTAAGGGTACAGCATCCCCTGTTTATCTTTACCTGATGTTTGTCTTGAGTGAATTCAGACATCAATATAAATCAGATATCCCACTTTTTATTTAAAAATTCAGTCTTTAAAATTTAAATTGAAACATTTTAAAATCTGTATAGGTCAAAGAAAACATAAGTATAGGAAACATTTTTTTTAGCAGATAATAGCAGATAAGGTGATTGAGACCCACTCACTGCTGGGGATAATTAGAGAATGGGGACAAAACGTACAAAAAAATCACTTGCTTGAAGATAAGTAAATTTAACAAGCGAGAGAAAAATTACTGTGCTAGAGTCCAGAAAATAAGAGAGGCTCATGAAGGCAAGCCAGGCACTTGGAGCTTTGTTTTACTTGAGGATGATAAATGATTCCAGGAGAAAAAGTTGAGAGGCTAAGAAGCTGAGAGTGGAGACTGGGTTCCTGAGCCTACCAAGGGAAGGATCATGGTGAATCCACTCTGCTCCTTAAACTTTGGGTTAAAATCCTATAAAGGTCTATCCTAGCAGTGTGAAGCCATTAGATAGTCCTTCACAAGGAGTGCCTTTCACGTTGTTAAGATTTCAGTCTTCAAACTTTAACTAAGGTGGTTTCAGAGTGCTAGAATACCAGGTACTTGGCATCAGAAGCAATCTTTGAAAAGGCTGCAGGGGAGGGGGTGCGGGGGGAATATAGCATCACCTCAAACCAGTTTTATAATTCTGCAAATGTATTAACTCACAATAAAAAGTTAATGAAAAAAGCCAATTTCTAAAGATCACATCCTGTATTAGTCTCTCCGCACCACCCCCCATATATAAAAAGATGGAAAACAGATTGGTGGTTTCCATGGGTAGGGATTACACGGGTTATAGGGGTGCATGGAACCATAACTTTAAGGGAGAGCATGGGCGAGATCTTTGTGGGGATGGAATAGTTCTGTATCTTGATAGGGATAGTGGCTACATGAATCTATGGTTTACCAGTTTACCAACCTCGGTTGATATATTACATACAGTTACACAAAATGTAACCAGTGAGGGGAACTGAGTGAGAGGTACACACGATTTTTCTGTAATATCTTTGCAGTGTTCCAAGAATCTATAATTATTTTCGAATATAAAATATAAAGTCTTTTAATTTTTTTTATATTCCATATACTTTAAAATATAAAAATAAAGCAAACAAAAAAGCCCAAGTACATCAAAAGATTAGATCACAAGTATGAAAACAAATAGAAACATAAAACAATAGAAAAAACCAATGGGAGACTTCAGATATTAGAAAATTTTAAATAACTCTATTTACTCTGGGCTTCCCTAGTGGTTCGTTCAGTGGTAAAGAATCCGCCTGCAGTGCAGGAGATGCAGGTTCAACCCCTGGATGGGAAAGATCCCACAGAGAAGGAAATGGCAGCCCGTGCCAGTATTCTTGCCTGGGAAATCCCATAGACAGAGGAGCCTGGCGGGCTACAGTCCATGGGGTCACAAAAGAGATGACTTAGCAACTAAACAACGCATTTACTGTGCTCAACGAAATGAGACAAAATTTAGAATTTTATCAGGAAACTGGGAACAAAAATGAAAATTATCATGATCAAAATTAAGAACTCAGGGAAAGATTAAGAAGAGAATTAGTAAACTGGATAGATCAGAATAAAACATCTTAAGAATAAGGCCCAAAGAAACAAAGGATGAAAAAGACAAAAATGAGTGTAAAAAGACATAGAGAATAAACGATCAAGTTTCAATCAGAGACCATGTGCCCAAAGAGTGAAGTTTTTCTATTTCCTCTTTGGGAAGGGAGGAAAAGGAAGCCTTTTCTAGCTTCTGTGTATAGGCAGACAAATTTTCCCCCCTCTGCTTCTCATCTCTGAGACAGACTTCAAAGTTTGTATGCAAAAATTTGACTTGGCTTTCATTGTGTTGCCCAGGGGTAAAAAGTGGAGTGTTGGGAACCAAATGATCACTATTTTTGAATCATAGTAATATGCCTCTGAATCAAATACCGTGCACACATTCTGGATAAGTGAATATTTTAAAAACCCAAAAGTTAGAATGAAGAAAAGAAGCTAGCCACTACAAAATGCTAATATGTAAGTCCATTTCTACTGTTAGCTAAAGAGGCAAAATTATACCAGAGTGGTTTGCGATACTGGTGAAATAATGTGAAAAGCAAGGATGTGATTACCATAAATTTCAAGATAGAGGCTACATATTCAAAGGAGGGAGGAAATCGTGATTTGGAGAAAGCAAAAGGACAGGCTTTGGGGCACCACACTTTTCTACTTCTTGACCTAGATATGCTTATATGAGCATTCTTCTTGAGTTAAATATTGAAGGTGACTCTATCTCATGCACAGTTCTGTATGTAGTAGTTCATAATAAAAGATCAGTTTACTTTTGGAGAGAATTCAACTTTCAGGTACCTGATTTGAATCTCTAAGAGTTTATATTATAATCTAAGAATTTTATTCTCTCATTTTAAGAAGAACTAGAAAAGGATTTTCTCTGGCTTGGAATCACCGAGAATCTTGCTGTGCATGGAGGGTGGGAGAGCATACAGTTGTACGGTCCCTGGAACACCAAGTCACCATGCTCTCCTTTGTCATTTTTTCAAGAAATGTTCAACTGACTTCAACTTTCTCCCTGTCCTTTCACTTCTCATTTTCAAGATATGAACCAGCTAATGGGTTTATTACTGCACCAAAGCTTTTTGCTGAAGTCATTAATAATATTCAAAAATTCAGCCACTCACTCAACAAGTATTAATTAAATGTCAAAGGATTCTATGGTAAGTGCCAGATGTACAACTGTGAACTGAATGGATACATCGTAACTTTGGGGGAATTTACAATCTGATGGGGGATGTGCCAGTTTAATGGACAAGTATAATGCCAATTCATCAGTGCTGTGATAAAGGAATAGATGGTATGGTGGGACCATAAAGGAAGAGGACTTAATTCAGAATTTACAGGTCAAAGTAGACTTTCGATGATAGAATATCCAAGTGAAATAAATACAGAAAGAAGTTAGTCCTTTGAAGAATGAGGTAGCATGATGAACAGTGGGAGGCAATTCAGAAGTTAAATTACTGGAGTTGAAAAAAGTTCAGTATGTCTATAGTACGAAATGTGAGGGAAAGTATGTCAGTAACAATATTGGAAGTGTCCTAGAGGACAGATCATCTTTGGACTTATAATTAAGGATAAGGTGTGTGGACTTAATTTTAAAAACAAAATGTCAGTGATGGTTTTTAAGCAGGATAATAAGATCATACTTGAATTTTTAAAAGATCATGCTGGGGAATAGACTGAAAAGGCACTAGTTTAGTATAATCAAATAGCATATAAAACCATCTTCAAGCTAGAGATAATAACAGTGAAATTTAGATATAATGATACAGATAAGTTACAGGAAAAAAATATGTATCATGCAGACATGAATCAGAAAAAAGCTGAAGTGGCCATATTAAAGTGGGCTTCAGGATGACAAATATTACTAGCGATGAAGGGAAATAAAAATGATAAAAAGGTAATTCATCAGGAAGATACACCAATCAAAGCTATGAATGTGCCCCTCAAAATCTCTGTGGGGCCACATTTCTGGCTCTGGTAAATAGAATGTGTATGGAAATGATGTGTGTTAACTTCCAGTGTAAGACAGTTAAGGATCTGATGTTTCTATTTCATGTCATGTGCTATCTGGATAATGCTAAAATGACCTTGAAGCCACAATATGAAAGCAGTCTGGGATGCTGAATTACAACTTAGAAGAGTCTGATCCATATCAGACTCAGATATGAGCATAAAACAAGCTTCTATTGTGGCGGTGAGGTTTTGAACTTGTTTAGCACAGCAGTTAGCTTTCTTTCCTTAATTGCAGCCCCTCCTGAGCCAAAAAGGAGCTCAGATGGGGGACAGAGGAATCTGGTTATCTACCAATGGATAGTGGTTTAAGCAATTATTGTATTTTGCTTTCCTTTAACATTAAAGAGAGTAAAGACTTTAGATTTATTATTACAGCTAATCTTTTGAGTAATATTGTTAATACTTACACTAAGTTATGTTCTATTTGAATTTTCCTCATTTATCCTCACAGCCTCCTTTTCTATAAAATATTTGAAAGGCATAATAACACTTTACAGCTATATCTCACACTTTGAATATACAGCATATGAATAATAAAAGTTGGATTCCTATAAATGCATTAATATATGCCTCTAAAATTGTATGCATGCATGCGAGCTAAGTTGCTGCAGTCATGTCTGACTCTTTGAGACCCTATGGACTGGTGGACTGTGGCCCACCAGGCTTCTCTGTCCATGGGATTTTCCAGGCAAGAATACTGGACTGGGTTGCCATGTCCTCCTCCAGTGGATTTTCCTGACCCAGGGATTGAACCTGCGTTTCCTGTGGCTCCTGCATTGCAGGCAGATTCTTTACCGCTGAGCCACTGGGGAAGCCTATCTATTTCCATATATATATATATATATACACACACACATATATGGAGAAGGCAATGGCAACCCACTTCAGTACTCTTGCCTGGAAAATCCCATGGACAGAGGAGCCTTGTAGGCTGCAGTCCATGGGGTCGCTAGGAATCAGACACGACTGAGCAACTTCACTTTCATGCATTGGAGAAGGAAATGGCAACCCATTCCAGTGTTCTTGCCTGGAGAATCCCACGGGGAGCCTGGTGGGCTGCTGTCTATGGGGTCGCACAGAGTCGGACACAACTGAAGCGACTTAGCAGCATATACAAAATATATATATATATATATATATATATATATATACATATATATATATAAAATTAGTGTCATGGGATATGACTAAATATTTCTGAAGAATATTCCATTCTAAAACTTCAGCATATTTCATTATTGTAATACTACTGAGACTCTTTAATTTGCTAAGGCATAATTTGAGGCTCTAAGGGTAAACCCTGTTTTTAAATTTTCCCAACCTTGTAAGATTATGAATCTTTAATTTTCCACAAATCATCTTATAGAACTAGTGTTTTATAATAAACTTTGGGATATACTACTATAAAGAAATTACTATTTTATTTTCAACACTTGTATTGGATAAGAATATTTCATATTTTGATTTGTGTTTTTCATGACACTTTGTGATTCAATTCTTCTATGCTACTGTTGGAGACCCTAGATTAACAAATGTTTTAGGTGGTGGCTATACTTCATTAACTTTTTTTTAATGTCCTTAAACTTTTATGGTATGTGATGTGACATTTTGATATCTCACCATTATTATTAGCATCAGTTTTCTGACTCTGTGCTTGGTTGTTCTTCCTTATCCCTCCTTCCTCAGTGTAGACTCATTGTCTCTTGTCTAGACTACTGCAACTATTTGATAGGTAGTACCTTGCCTATAATCTTGAGTCTGTAATTCATGCTTAATGCTGCCTGTGAATTGATCTTTATGAAAGAAAAAAGTCTGATTATGGCAATCCTCTTCTTCTTTTTTTTTTTGGATGTTTATTTTTTTTTAATTTTTATTTTTACTTTATTTTACTTTACAATACTGTATTGGTTGACATGAATCTACCACGGGTGTACATGCGTTCCCAAACTTGAACCCCCCTCCCACCTCCCTCCCCATAACATCCCTCTGGGTCATCACCGTGCACCAGCCCCAATCCTCTTCTTAAATCCTAAACTTTGTCTCCGTTGCCTAAATTGTCTTGTTTAGCACTTAATCACTTCTCTTAAATGAAGAATCTTACCTTTTTTTAATTCTAAGAAATTTTAACTCTCATACATTTAGATATTGCTTTCTTTTCGTTGGGGTTCCCTGATAGCTCACGCTAAGCTCTTAGAGGCTGTGGCTTCTAGATCTGTTCTCCTTGTTCTTAACCTTTATTTCTTTATACCCATCTTTTTATCTTCTTGTATTGCATTCTAAAGTGATTCTTAGATTCAGTCTTCCGTATGCTATACAGTGGTTAGTATGTGTTCTCTGGGGTTGGTGTGGTTTTAAGTGAGTTTTACAAAAGTACTGCAGTTTAACTTTTTATTTAAAATAAAGATCGAAATAGTATTGCTTATTTGACTGTTGTGAGGAAGAAGTAAATAAAATGTATACACAGCACTTAGAAGTGCTTGACATTTAAGTGATCCAGTAAGTGTCAGTATGTTATTTTTTTTAATTAGCTCTTCAGCTGCTTCCATTATGCTGTGCAGTTCATCTATTAATTGTTTAATTTTAACAATTATATTTTTCACTTCCTGGCCATTTTGTTTCTTTCTTATTTGTAATTGTCCATGCTATTTCTTATTTTCTAAATGTAATATCCTCCCTTAAATTTCCATGGATCTTAATTATAGAATATATTCAAATTTATAACTATATCAATTTTGATTATTCTTTGAACTATTTATTGGGTATAAGGTCTTCAATTTTGTCTCTCTTTCTCAGAATATCTTTCCTCAGATCTTTGGTCATTTTTTTTTTATTATGCCCTTCTTCATGGTGGAGATTTTGTGCTGAATTTATTCCTCCATCTGTTTTGATAGCTTCTGTTTAGTGGTCTTATATTTCTTCCATCACACCCTATCTGCTTTTCATATTTTTGAAGTTTCTCTTGACTTCTGTTCCACTGACAGTCTTATACATACTTGAAAGCTTATTTCAGAGAAAGTTTTCTTATGACTTGGCCTTTGCCTAACTCCTCTTCCTCATCTCCCACCATATGCTCCAGCTTCATAAACTATATGTAGTTCACTAATATTCCCAGTTGAACCCACAGTGTTCCTTTTCAAAAGCTGCCTCCCCTACTTAGATCAGCTGGTTCTGAATTTCATTCCCCACATGTCAACTCTTCCAGAACATGGTTTCTCTATAAACTTCTTTAACAACGTTTCACTAACCTGGACTGAATTGATCACTACTTTCTTTGTATCTCAGCCTAACTGATCTTTTACACTCCTATTGGAGCATCAGTAATATATCATTATCTATATTTGTTTATAAGTGTGAAAGGGTAGAACATTAGTCATCACTTTTAGCTCTTGATCTCCAATCTCCACTTCCCTTCAAAAGAAAGCAAATGTCAAGGAATATCTTTCAACTCGCTGAGCTGTGTGATACACGAAGGTGCAAACTGGGGAGCTGAGAAAGATAGCAGTAGTACTATTTAAGGAAAAAGGTGGTGGAGGAAAATCCCAGAGTAGGAGGGAGGCTCAAGTCAGACACTGAGAGGCTGCAAAAGAGGGATTTTGAAGGAGGAGGGAGAAGGGAAATTAAAACAAACAAACAAACAAAAAACAGTGTAAGAAGATTAGGGAATATTCTTCATGAGTAGGATGGCAGGCGGGAAAAAAATGGGGGTGACATTCTGTGCAAAATAATTTTGGGGTCCCCAAATTCTTGAGTCTGATATTTTCAAAAGTCAAGTGATCTGTTTGTTTTGGTTCTGGTTCAATTTGGGTTTTTCTTTATATAATTTAAAAAGCTAAAACTTTGCACACATATATGTATATACTTTTATATGTATATGTATACAAGTATGTATGTGTATATATGTATTATATATATTTTGGCTGTATTCGGTCTTCATTGCTGCACACGGGCTTTCTCCAGCTGCAGCAAGCAAGGGCTGCTTATTCTTCTTAGTGGTGCACAGGCTTCTCATTGAGGTGGCTTCTCTTGTTGCGGAGCATGTGCTCTGGGCATGTGGGCTTCAGTAGTTGCAGCACGCGGGCTCAGTAGTTGCAGCTCGTGGGCTCTAGAACTCAGACTCAGTTGTTGTGGCACAAGGTCTTAGTTGCTCCACGGCATACGGAATCTTCCCAGACCAAGAATCAAACCCATGTCCCCCGCACTGGCAGGTGGATTGCTATCCACTGTTTCACTAGGGCAGTTCATTTATAATATATTTTGTAAAACCCCCAGTAGGACCTGCAGCAGCAGCAGCCTGTCATCAAGTACATTAATATATTTTTCAGTAAAGTAGATATTCACACTAGTTTGGGTAAAGAAAGAGTGTAAGTAGCCTTTCAATAAATTTAGATTTGTTTTTGCTGCCAAATGGATTTACTGAAAATTAATAAAAATGCTTTTGTTTTTAAGAGTTTATTGGATTGCAGAATCACGACTAAACAACCTTGGCCCTACGTAAATCCTTGCTGTGCCCTCCCTACCAGATCCTTCTGGTCCAGACTAGGCTCACTTATGTGTCTGTGGTCAATGCTGGGTCACTGATCAGTCTGGGATGGCCTGAGCTAGAATGACTACTTGTCTCTGTGTGGACTTCCAGCCTTCGGCCAACCAGATTGGGCTAGTTCACAGGGTGGCAGCAGCAGGGTTCTAAGAGTGAGTGGAAGTACATTAAGCCTTTTGGGAAGCAAGCATAGAACAGGATCATTTCCATGGCGTTATTGTGTTAAAATGAAATCACCAGTTTAGCACCGATTTATGAAATAGAAGAATAGACTTTCTCTTGCTGCAAGAACCTACAAAGTCATATTACTTGGCACGTAGAATTATTTGAACAATTTTGTAATCAGGATACCATAATAATAAAATGCTGAGTCTGAACATGAAGTGGGAGTGGGTGGAAAACTGATGCCGTCCAGATCGTCACTGGCTGCCTTATCAATGCCAATTTCCCATTTTACCATTCTCTTTTGTTACACTACTTGAACCTTCCTCTAAGTAACTGTCTTTCTCTTTTGCTTGGTAGCTTTGTGGTTTGGGAGACACCACCTCTACCCTCTGCTCAAGGGCACAAATCAATAAGACTTATCACGTTCTCTCAGGGG